>NW_022143470.1:0-33701 GCF_007565055.1 Rhinopithecus roxellana
TTATACCTATATCTATTACATCTTTTTTTACTCCCATATGTATATCTATTGTGTCTATATTTCATAGCTATATCTGTTAATCTATATTTACACCTATATATATTATATCCATTATATCTATATTTTATACCTATATATCTATCTATTATATATATATTTTACATCTATATTATATATTATAATCTCTATTTATAACTATATCTTTTATATCTATTATATCTATATTTTATACCTATATCTATTATATCTATATTTTATATCTATATCTATCATATCTATTATGTGTATATTTTATAACTGTCAATTATATCTATTATGTCTATATTTTATACGTATATCTATTATATCTATTATGTCTATATTTTATACCTATATCTATTATATCTATTATGTCTAATATTATACCTATATCTATTATGTCTATATTTTATACCCTATATATTATAACTATTATGTCTCTATTTTATCATTATATATTATGTGTATATTTACACCTATATCTATTATATCTATTATGTCTATATTTTATGCCTATATCTATTATATCCACTATATGTATATTTTATACCTATATCTATTATATCTATGTTTGATACCTATCCATTATATCTATTATATCTATGTTTTATACATATATATCATATCTATTATGTCTATATTTTATGCCCATTTCTATTATATCTATTATATCTATGATTTATACTTATATCTATTATAACCATATTTTATACCTTTATCCATTATATTTTTTAACTATATCTACTATATCTATTATATTTATATTTTATAATTATATCTATTATATCTATATTTTATACCTGTATCTATTATATCTATTATATCTATATTTATATCTATACCTATTATACTTATATTTTTATTATGTATTTCTATTATATCTATTATGTCTATATTTTATACCTATATCTAATACATCTATATTTTACACCTGTATCTATTAGATCTATTTTGTCTATATTTTATACCTAGTCTATTATATCTATTCTGTCTTTATTTTTACCTTTATCTTTTATATCTATTATGTCTATATTTTATACCTGTATCTATCATATATATTATGTCTATATTTTATACCTGTATCTATTATATCTATATTTTTTACCTATCTCTATTATGTCTACATTTTATACCTATATCTATTATGTCGTTTATTTCTATAGTTTACCCCTGTATCTATTTTAACTTTTATGTCAGTATTTTACAACTATACCATTATGTCTATACTTTATACCTATATCTATTATAACTATTATCTCTATATGTATAATATCTGTTGTATCTATTCTGTCTATGTTTTATACCTGTATCTATTATGTGTATATTTTATACCTATATCTATTATATCTATTATGTCTATTTTTTACGTATATCTATTATGTCTATAATGTATGCCTATATCTAATATATGTATTATGTCTATATTTTATACCTATACCAATTATACCTATTATGTCTATAATTTATACCTATATCTATTATATCTATTATGTGTATATTTCATACCTATATCTACTATATCTATTATGTCTATATTAATACCTATATCTATTAAAACTATGATGTCTATATTTATACCTACATCTATTATGTCTGTATTTTATACCTATATCTATTATATCTTTATGTCTGTATTTATAACCTACATCTATTATATCTATTATGTCTATAGTTTATCCCTCTATCTATTAAATCTATTATGTTGATATTTTATACCTATATTTATTATATCTATTATGTCTATTTTATGCCTATGTCTATTAAGTTTATACTGTATACCTATATTTATTGTATCTATTATGTCTATATTTTATATCTATACGTATTATATCTATTATGTCTATATTTTATACCCATATCTATAAGGTCTGTATTTTATACCTATATCATTATATCTATTATGTCTATATTTTATACCTATACGTATTATATCTATTATGTCTATATTTTATACCCATATCTATAAGATCTGTATTTTATACCTATATCTATTATATATTATGTCCATATTTATACCTATATCTATTGTACCTCTTATTTCTATATTTTATACCTATATCTCATATCCATTATGTCTATATTTTATAACTATATCTATTATGTCTATATTATACCAATATCTATTATATCTATTATGTCTATATTTTATATCTTTATCTATTATCTATTATGTCTATATTTATACCTATATCTATTATATCTATTATGTGTATTTTATACCTATATCTTATATCCTCAATATCTATATTTTATACCTATATGTATTATATGTATATTTGATACCCTTGTCCATTATAACTATTTTATCTCTGCTTTATACCTGTATCTTTATATCTATTATTTCTATATTTTATAAATATATATTATAATTTTATGTCTATGTTTGATATTTATATCTATTATATCTATTATGTCTAATTTTATACCTACTTCTATTATATCTATTATGTCTATATTTAATACCTTATCTATTATGTCTTTATTTTATACCTATATATTTTATCCATTATGTCATATTTTATAACTATATCTATTATATCTACTCTGTCTATATTTTATACCTATATCTATTATTCTAATATGTCTATATTTATAGCTATATCTATTATATCTATTATGTCTATATTTTATACCTATATCTGTTATGTCTATATTTTATACCTCTATTATTATAAATTATGGCTATGATTTATACCTATATCTATTATATCTATTATGTCTATATTTTATACCGATATCTATTATGTCGATATTTATACCTATATCTATTTTTCTAGTATGTCTATTTTTTATACTTATATCTATTATATCTATTTTGTCTATATTTTATACCTATATCTATTATATCTATATGTCCATATTTTATACCTATAACATATGTAATATGTCTATATTTTATGCCTACATCTGTTATGTCTATATTTTATCTTGCTATATATCTATTATGTATAATTTTATACCTCTATCTATTATATCTATTATGTCTATATTTGATAACTACATCTATTTCATCTATTAGTCTATATTTTATACCTACATATTTTATCTATTATGTCTAATTTTATACCTATATCTATTAAATATATTATGTCTATGTTTTATATCTATATCTATTATTTCTATATTTATACCTTTTATTATATCTATTATGTCTAATTTTATATCTATAATTATTATACCAAATACATCTATATTTTAAACATATATTATTAGTCTATATTTTATATCTATATCTATTATATCTATTATGCCTATATTTTTATAGCTATAATTGATCTATTATGTATATATCTAATACATATATCTATTATGTCTATTAAGTCTATATTTCATACCTACACCTATTATATCTATTATGTCTATATTTTACATCTATATCATTATATATCATGTCTATATCTCATACATATATCTATATCTATTATGTCTATATTTTATACCTATATTTATTATATCTATTATGTCTATATGTATACCTCTCTTTTATATCTATTTTGTCTATATTTTATACCTATTCAATTATGTCTATATTTTATTCCTATCTATTATGTCTATTATGTCTATATCTTATACAATATCTATTATATATATTATGTCTATATCATACCTAATATTATATCTATTACGTCTATATTTTACCTATATTTTTTATATCTATTTTGTCTATATTTTATAACTATTTCAATTATATCTATATTTATTCCTATATCTATTATATTTATTTTGTCTATATTTTTATACCTATATCTATTATATCTATTATGTATATATTTATGCCCATACCTATTAATCTATTATGTCTGTATTTCATACCTATATCTATTATAACCATGATGTCTATATTTTACCTATATTTATTATGTCTATATTTTATACCTATATCTATTATAATTATTATGTCTATATTTGATACAATATCTATATATTTATTATGTCTATATTTTAACTATATCTGTTATATCTATTATGTCTATATTTCATACCAATATTTATTATATCTATTATGTCTATATTTTTTACCTGTAACTATTATAACTATTATATCTATATTTTATATCTATATGTATTATGTCTCTATTTTATACGTATGCTTATTATATCTGTTATGTCCACATTTTTACCTATGTCTATTATAATCTATTATATCTATATTTTTACCTATACTTATTATATCTATTATGTCTACATTTTATACATCTATGTATTTATCTTTATGTCTATATTTTGTACCTATAACTGTTATGTCTATTATGTGTATATTTTATACCTGTATTTATTATATCTACATTTTATACCTATCTCTATTATTCTATATTTTATACCTATTTCTATTATCTATTATGTCTATATTTTATACCTCTATCTATATTCGTTATGTCATCGTTTATTCCTATATCTATTATATCTATTAAGTCTATATTTTATACCTACATCTATTATGTCTATTTTTATACCTATATCTATTATATCAAATATATCCATATTTTATACCTATATCTAATATATCTATATTTATACCTAAATCTATAATATCTATTATATCTATTTTTTAACTATAGCTGTTATATCTATTATGTCTATATTTGATTCCAATATCTATTATATCTATTATGTCTATATCTATTATATCGATTATGTCTATATTTAATACCTATATCTATTATATCTATGATGTCTATATTTTATACCTATATCTATTATATCTATTATGTCTATATTTATACCTATATCTCTTATATCTATTATACCTATATTTTACATCTATATCATTATAATTATATTTTATACCTATATCTCTTGTATCTCTATTTTAAACCTATATCTATTATATCTATTATATTTATTTTTTATAATTATACCTATTAATATATATTTTATTCCTGTATCTGTTATATCAATTATATGTATATTTTATACCTATATCTATTATATCTATAATTTATACCTATATCTATTATGTCTATTATGGCTATATTTTATACTTATGTCTATTACATCTATAATGTCTATAATTTATACCTATATCTATAATATCTATTATGTCTGTATTGCATACCTATATCTATTATATCTATTATGTCTATATTTTATACCTCTATCTATGATATCTATTATGTCCATATTTTATGCCTATACCTATTATGTCTATATTTTATATCTATATCTATTATATCTACTGTATATTTTATTCGTATGTGTATTATATATATTATGTCTATTTATTATACCTTCATCTATTCTATCTTTTACGTTATATTTCATACGTATCTATTATATCTATATTTTATACCTATATCTATTATATGTATTATGTCTATATTTTATACCTGTATCTATTATACCTATAATGTCTATGTTTTCTTCCTATTTCTAGTATATCTATTATGTCTGTATTTCATACCTTTATCTATTATATCCATTTTATCTATATTTTACACCTGTTTCTATTATTTCTATATTTTATACCTGTATCTATTATATCTACTATGTCTATATTCATACGTATATCTATTATATCTATTATGTCTATATTTTAGTACCTGTGTCTATAATATCTCTTATGTCTACATTTTATACCTCTATCTATTATATTTATTATGTCTATATTTTAACTGTATCTGTTATATCTATTTTGTCTATAATTCATACCAATATCTATACGTCTTTATTTCATACCTAATCTATTATATCTATTATGTCTATATTTTATACCTATATGTATTACGTCTATTATGTCTGTATTTCATACCTATATCTATTATATTTATGATATTTATATTTTATAATTATATGTATTATATCTCTATTTTATACCTGTATCTATTATAAACTATTATATCTATATTTATATCTATATCTATTATATCTATATTTTATACTTATGCCTATTATATCTGTTATATCTATTATGTCTATATTTTATACCTATATCTATTATACCTTTTATGTCTATATTTTATGCCTATATCTATTATATATATTATGTCTCTTATTTTACCTCTATATATTATATCTATTATGTCTATAATTTATACATCTATCTATTATGTCTATTATTTCTATATTTTATACCTCTATCTATTATATCTATTATGTCTATATTTTATACCTCCATCACTTATATCTATTGTGTCGATATTTTAACCTTTATCTGTTATATCTATTATGTCTATATTTTATACCTCTATCTATTATATTTATTATATCTGTATTTTATGCCTATATCTGTTATGTCTATATTTTTTACCTATATCTATTATATATATTATGTCTATATTGTATACCTGTATCTATTATATCTGTTTTGTCTATATTTATACCTATATCCATTATATCTATTGTGTCTGTACTTATTATACCTAGAGTATTATATCTATATTTTATACCTATATATATTATAACCATATTTTATACTTATATCCATTATATCTATATTTTTTTACCTATATCTAGTATATCTGTTACATTTATATTGTATAATTATATCTATTATATCTATTTTTTATATCTATATCTATTATATATAGTCTATCTTTTATACCAGTATCTATTATAATCAACTTCTATAGATATATGTCTATTATTTCTTTTATATCTATATTTTATAACCTATATCTATTATATCTATATTTTGTACCTGTATCTATTATACCTATTATGTCAATATTTTATACCTATATCTATTATATCTCTTATGTCTAAATATTATAACTATATCTATTATATCTATAATGTCTATATTTTATACCTATATATATCTTATCTATTATGTCTATATTTTATACATATATATCTTATTTATTATGTCTATATTTTATTCCCCTATATATCATATCTATTATGTCTATATTTTATACCTATATCTATTATATCTATGAGGTCTATATTTTATACCTCTATCTACTATATCTATTATGTCTATGTTTTATACCGATATCTATTATATCTATTATATTATTTTTCATAATTATATCAATTATATCTGTATTTTCTTCTGGAATCTATTATATCTATTATATCTATATTTTATACCTATATCTATTATATCTATATTTTATACCTACATCTATTATAGCCATTATATCTATATTTTATACCTATGTATAATATGTATATTTTATACCTATATCGATTATATCAATTATATTCATATTTTATACCTATATATATTATATCTATATTTTATACCTATACCTATTATATCTATTATATCTGTTTTTTATACGTATATCCATTATATCTATTATATCTGTATTTTATGCCTGTATGTATTATATCTATTATGTCTATATTTTATACCTATATGTATTATATCTATTATGTCTATATTTTATACCTATATCTATTATATCTATTATGATAATATTTTATACCTATATCTATGGTATCTATTATGTCTATGTTTTATACCTATAACTATTATGTTTATATTTGATACCTATATCTATTATATCTATTTTCTATATTTTTTATCTCTATATGTGTTGTCTATATTTTAAACCTATATCTATTATATCTATTATGTCTATATTTTGTACCTATACCTCTTATGTCTATTCATGTCTATATTCTGTACCTATATCTGTTATATCTATATTTTATACCTCTGTCTATTATGTCTATATTTATACCTTTATCTATGATATCTATTATGTTTATATTTTGTAGCTATGTCTTTTATATCTATTATGTCTATATTTTATACCTGTATCTATTATGTCTATATTTTATACCTTTATCTATGATATCTATTATGTCTATATTTTATACCTATATCTTTTATATCTATTATGTCTATATTTTATACCTAAATCTATTATATCTCTTATGTCTATATTTTATACCTATATCTATTGTATGTATTATGTCTATATTTTTACCTATATCTATTATATCTATTATGTCAATAATTTATACCTATATTTATGATGTCTATATTTTATACTTGTATCGATTATATGTATAATGTCCATATTTTATACCTATAACTATTATATCTCTTATGTCGATATTTTATACCTATATCTATTATAATCTATTATATCTATGTTTTATAACTTAATCGACTATACCTCCTATGTCTATATTTTATACCTATATCTTTTATATCTATTGTGTCTATACTTTAGTACATATATCTATTATGTCTATATTTTATACCTATATCTATTATATCTTTATGTATATATTTTGTACCTATATCTATTATATCTCTTATGTTCATATTGTATACCTATATCTAACATGTCTATATTTATTCCTATATATATTATATCTATTATATCTATATTTTATACCTATATCTATAATACCTCGTCTGTTTATATTTTACAGGGATATCTATTATATCTATTATGTCTATAATTTATACCTATATCTATTATGTCTATATTTTATACCAATATCTATTATGTATATTATGTCCTATATTTTATACCAATGTCCATTATATCTATTATATCTATATTTATACTTATATGTATTATATCTATTATGTCTTTATTTAATACCTATATCTATTATACATCGTCTGTTTATATTTTATACCTATAACTATTATATCTATTATGTCTATATTTTATACCTAAATCTATTTTGTCTATATTTTAAACCTATATCTTTATATCTATTATGTCTGTATTTCATACCTATATCTATTATATCTATTGTCTATATTTTATACCCATATCTATTATATCTATTATGTTTATATTTTATACCTATATCTATAATATCTATTATGTCTAGATTTTATCCCTATATCCATTATATCTGCTATGTCTATATTTAATACCTATATCTATTACGTCTATATTTTATAACTATATCTATTATATCTATTATGTCTATATTTTATACCTATATCTATTATATCTACTATATCTATATTTTATACCTATATATATTATATGTATATTTGATACCCATATTAAATTATATCTATTATATCTCTATTTCATTCCTATATCTATTATATCTATTATGTCTACGTATTATATCTATTATATCTATATTTTACACCTATATCTATTATATATATATTTTATACCTGTATCTATTATATCTATTATGTATATGTTTTACCCCTATATCTATTATATCAATTATGTCTATATTTTATACCTATATCTATTATATCTATTATGTTTATATTTTATACCTATATCTATCAAATCTATTATGTCTATATTTTATACCTATATATATCATATCTATTATGTCTATATTTTATACCTATATCTATTTTATCTATTATGTCTGTATTTCATACCTATATCTATTATATCTATTGTCTATATTTTATACCCATATTTATGATATGTATTATGTTTATAATTTATACCTATATCTATAATATCTATTACGTCTATATTTTATCCCTATATTCTTTATATCTGTTATGTCTATATTTTATACCTATATCTATTATATCTATTATGTGTATATTTTATACCTATATCTATTATATCTTTTACGTCTATATTTTTTATGTATATCTATTATATGTATTATGTCTATATTTTATACCTATATCTATTATAATTATTATGTCTAAATATTACCCCTATATCTATTATGTCTATATTTTATACCTTTATCTATTATAACTGTTATGTCTATATTTATATCTATATCTATTATGTCTATATTTTACACCTATATCTATTATATCTTTTCTGTGTATATTTTATACCTATATGTATTATATCTTTATGTATATATTTTTATACCTATATCTATTATGTCTACATTTTATACCTGTATCTATAACATCTATTATGTCTATATTTTATAACTATATATTATGTCTATATTTTACACCTATATCTATTATATCTATTATGTCTTTATTTTATACCTATATCTATTATGTCTATATTTATACCTATATCGATTATATCTATTATGTCATTATATTATACTTATATCTATTATATCTATTACGTCTGTATTTTATAACTATATCTATTAAATCTATTAGGTCTATATTTTATACCTATATCTATTATGTCTATATTTATACCTGTTTCTATTGTATCTATTATGTGTATATTTAATACCTATATCTATTATGTCTCTATTGTATACTTATTTATTATATCTATTATGTCTATATTTATACCTACATCTATTTTATCTATTATGTCTATATCTTATCCATACTTCTATTATATCTATTATGTCTATATTCATACCTATACCTATTCTTTGTATTATGTCTATATTTGATATCTATATCTATTATATCTATTATGTCTATATTTCATAACTATACCTATTAAATCAATTATGTCGATATTTTATACCTATTTCTATTATATCTATTATGTAATATTTTATACTTATACCTATTATGTCTATATTTATACCTATATCTATTATGTCTATATTTTATACCTATATCTATTATGTCTATATTTTATACCTATATATATAATGTCTATTATGTCTATATTTTATACCTATATGTATATATCTATTATGTCTATATTTTATACCCATATCTATTATATCTACACTGTCTATATTTTATACCTATATCTATTATATCTAATATGTCTATATTTTATACCTATATCTATTATATCTATTATGTCCATATTTTTATACCGATAACTATTATATCTAATATGTCTTTATTTTATACCTATATCTATTACGACTATTTTTATATCTATGTCTATTATAACTATTATGTCTATGTTTTATACCTCTATATATTATATCTATTATGTCTACATTTCATAAATATATCTATTACATCTATTAGGTCTATATTTTGTACCTATATCTATTATGTCTATATTTATACCTATATCTATTATAATTAGTATGTCTATACTTGATACCTATATCTGTTATATCAATTATGTCTTTATTTTATACCTATTTCTATTATATCTATTATGTCTGTATTTTATACCTATATCTATTACGTCTATATTTTATCCGCATCTCTATTATATCTATTATGTTTATATTTTATACCTATATCTATTATATCTATTATGTCTATATTATATAACTATATCTTTATATCTATTTGTCTATATCTTATACCTATTTCAATTATGTCTATATTTTATTCCTATATCTATTATATCTACTCTGTCTATATTTTATACCTATATCTATTATATCTATTATGTCTATATTGTATACCTGTATCTATTATATCGATTATGTCTATATCTTATACCTATGTCTATTATATCTATTATGTCTATATTTCATCCCTATATGTATTAAAATCATTATGTCTATATTTTGTACATATATCTATTGTGTCTATATTTTATACCTATATCTATTTTAATTATTATGTCTATATATGATACCTATAACTATTATATCTATTATGTCTATATTTTATACCTATATCTATTAATCTATATCTTATAACTATATCTATTATATCTACTATGTCTATATTTCATACCTATGCCTATTATATCTCTTATGTCTATATTTCATACCTATTTCAATTATGTGTAGTTTTATACCTATATCTATTAAATCTATTTTGTCTATATTTTCTACCTATTTAAATTATGTCTATATTTTATTCCTACATCTATTATATCTATTATGTCTATATTTTATAGCTATATCTATTTTATCTATTATGCCTATTTTTTATACCGATATCTATTATGTCTACTTTTTATACCTATATTTATTATATGTATTATTCCTTTATTTTATACTTATATATTTTATATCTCTTTTGTCTATATTTCATACCTGTTTCAATTATGTCTATATTTTATTCCTATATTTATTATATCTATTATGTCTATATTTTTTACCTATATCTATTATATCTATTATGTCTATATTTTATACCTGTATCTATTATATCCATTATGTCTATATCTTATACATATATCAATTATATCTATTATGTCTATATTTTATAGCTATATCTATTATGTCTATGTTTTATACCTATATCTATTATATCAATTATGTCTACAATTTATGACTATGCCTATTATATCTATTATGTCTACATTTTATACGCCTATCGTATCTATTATGTCTATATTTTACACCTCTATCTATTATATCTATTGTGTCTATATTTTATAACTATATCTATTATATCTATTATGTCTATATCTTATACATATATCTATTATGTCTATTATGTCTATGTTTTATACATATATTTATTATATCTATTATATCTATATTTTATACCTATATCATTTATATCTCTTTTGTCTGTATTTCATACCTCTTTCAATTATGTCTATATTTTATTCTTATACCTATTGTATCTATTATGTCAATATTAGACCTCTACATATTATATCTTTTATGTCTATATTTTATACATATATCTATTATATATATTATGTCTATATCTTATACCTATATCTATTATATCTATTATGTCTTTACTTTAAACCTATAGCTATTATAGCTATTATATCTGTATTTCATTCCTATATCTATTATAAACATTATGTCTATATTTTCTACCTATTTCTATTATGTCTATGTTTTATACCTGTATCTATTACAATTATTATGTCTATATTTGATACCTATATCAATTATATCTATTATGTCTATATTTTATACCTATATCTATTATATTTATTATGTCTATATTTTGTAACTATATTTATTAAATCTATTATGTCTATATTTATATCGATATCTATTATGTCTATATTGTATACCTATATCTTTTATATCTATTATGTCTATATTTTATATCTGTATCTATTATATCTATCATGACTATATTTTATACCTATATATATTGTATCTATTATGTCTATATGTTTATACATATATCTATTATGTCTATTATGTCTATATTTCATACCTATACCTATTATATCTATTATATCTATATTTTATATTTATATCTATCATATCTATTATGTCTCTATCTTATAAATATATCTATTATATCTATTATGTCTATATTTTATAAATATATTTATTATATCTACTATGTCTATTTTTTATACCTATATCTTTTATATCTATTATGTCTATATTGTATACGTATATCTATTATATCGATTATGTTTATATTTTATACCTATATCTATTATATCAATAATGTCTATATTTTATACCTATATCTATTATATCTATTATGTCTATATTTTATAACTATAATTATTATATCTAATATGTCTATAAATTATACCTATATCTATTATGTCTATATTTTATATCTATATATAATATATATTATGTCTATATTTTATACCTATATCTATTACGTCTATATTTTATCCGCATCTCTATTATATCTATTATGTTTATATTTTATACCTATATCTATTATATCTATGTCTATATTTTATACCTATATCTATTATGTCTATATTTTTATACCGATATGTATTATGTCTATATCTTATACATATATCTATTATATCTATTATGTCTATATTTGATACCTATATTTTTTATATCTATTTTGTCTATATTTTATACCTATTTCAATTACGTCTCTATTTTATTCCTATATCTATTATATCTATTATGTCTGTATTTTATACCTATATCTATCATATCTATTATGTCTATATTTTATACCTATATCTATTATATCTATTATGTCTATATCTTATGCATATATCTATTATATCTATTATGTGTATATTTTATACCTATATCTATTATGTCTATATTTCATACCTATATTTTTGTTCCAGTTATGTCTATATTTTACACCTATATCTATTATATCCATTATGTCTATATTTTATACCGATATCTATTATATCTACGATGTCTATATTTTACACCTATATCCATTATATCTATTACGTCTATATTTTATACCCATCTCTATTATATATATTATGTTTATATTTTATACCTATATCTATTATATCTATGTCTGTATTTATACCTATATCTATTTTGTCTATATTTTATACCTATTTCAAATTACGTCTATATTTTATTCCTATATCTATTATATCTCTTATGTCAATATTTTTTACCTATATCTAGTATATCTATTATGTCTATATTTTATACCTATATCTATTATATCAATTATGTCCATATTTTGTACCTGTATCTGTTATATCTATTATGTCTCTATTTTATACCTATATCTATTATATCTACTCTGTCTATATTTTATACCTATATGTATTATATCTATTATGTCTATATATTATACCTATATCTATTATATCGATGATGTCTATATCTTATACCTATGTCCTATTATATCTATTATGTCTATATTTCATCCCTATATGTATTAAAATCATTATGTCTATATTTTTTACCTATATCTATAATGTCTATATTTCATACCTATATCTATTATGTCTATATCTTATACCTATATTATATCTACTATGTCTATATTTCATACCTATGCCTATTATATCTATTATGTCTATATTTCATACCTATTTCAATTATGTGTATGTTTAATACCTATATCTATTAAATCTATTTTTGTCTATATTTTCTACCTATTTAAATTATGTCTATATTTTATTCCTAATCTATTATATCTATTATGTCTATATTTTATAGCTATATCTATTTTATATATTATGTCTATTTTTTATACCAATATCTATTATGTCTACTTTTATACCTATATTTATTATATCTATTATTTCTATATTTTATACCTATATATTTTATATCTATTTTGTCTATATTCATACCTGTTTCAATTATGTCTATATTTTATTCCTATATCTATTATATCTATTATGTGTATATTTTATACCTATATCTATTATATCTATTATGTCTTTATTTTATACGTGTGTCTATTATATCCATTATGTCTATATCTTATACATATCAATTATATCTATTATGTCTATATTTTATACCTATATCTATTATGTCTATGTTTTATACCTGTATCTATTATATCAATTATGTCTATATTTTATGCCTATATCTATTATATCTATTATGTCTATATTTTATACGCCTATCGTATCTATTATGTCTATATTTTACACCTCTATCTATTATATCTATTATGTCTATATTTTATAACTATATCTATTATATCTATTATGTCTATATCTTATACATATATCTATTATGTCTATTATGTCTATATTTTATACATATATTTATTATATCTATTATGACTATATTTTATACCTATATCTTTTATATCTCTTTTGTCTGTATTTTATACCTCTTTCAATTATGTCTATATTTATTCCTATATCTATTGTATCTATTATGTCAATATTATACCTCTACATATTATATCTTTTATGTCTATATTTTATACCTATATCTATTATATATATTATGTCTATATCTTATACCTATATCTATTATATCTATTATGTCTTTACTTTAAACCTATAGCTATTATAGCTATTATGTCTGTATTTCATTCCTATATCTATTATAAACATTATGTCTATATTTTCCACCTATTTCTATTATGTCTATATTTTATACCTACATCTATTATAATTATTATGTCAATATTTGACACCTATAACAATTATATCTATTATGTCTATATTTTATAACTATATCTCTTATGTCTATTATGTATATATTTTATACCTATATTTATTAAATCTATTATATCTATATTTCATATCGATATCTATTATGTTTATATTTTATACCTATATCTATTATATCTATTATGTCTATATTTTATATCTATATCTGTTATATCTATCATGTCTATATTTTATACCTAAATATATTGTATCTATTATGTCCATATCTTATACATATATCTATTGTATCTATTATGTCTATATTTCATTCCTATACCTATTATATCTATTATGTCTATATTTCATACCTATATCTATTGTATCATTTATGTCTATATTTTATACCTATATCTATTATGTTTATATTTTTTACCTATATCTATTATATCTATTATGTCTCTATTTTATACCTATATCTATTATATCTATTATGTCTATATTTTTGGTCTATATCTATTATATCTATTATATCTATATTTTATACCTATATCTATTATATCCATTATATGTATATTTTATACATATATCTATTATATCCATTATATCTATATTTAATATCTGTATCTATTATGTCTGTGTTTTATACCTATGTCTATTATATTTGTTATACTTATATTATATAACTATATCTATTATATCTGTATTTTATAACTTTATCTATGATATCTATTTTATCTGTATTTTATACCTATATCTGTTGTATGGATTACGTCCATATTTTATACCTATATCTATTTTATCTATTTTTTATATCCATATCTATTATATCTATATTTTATAACTATATCTATTGTAACTATTATGTCTTTATTTTATAACTATATATATTATATCAATTATGTCTATAATTTATACCTATAACTATTATGTCTATATTTTGTACATATATGTATTATATCTATTATGTCTATATTTTGTAAATATACCTATTATGACTATATTTTATACCTATATCTAATAAAACTATTTCGTCTATATTTTAAACCTATATCTATTATGTCTATATTATATACCTGCACCTGTTATATCCATTATGTCTATATTTTATACCTATATCTATTATATCTATAATGTCTATATTTTATAGCTATACCTATTATATCTATTATTTCTGTATTTTATACGTATATCTATTATATCTGTTACATCTACATTTTATACCTATATCTATTATATCTATTACGTCTATATTTTATAGCTATATCTATTATATCTATTAGGTCTATATTTTTTATGTATATCTATTATATATATTATGTCTATTTTACACCTTCATCTATTATATGTATTATGTCTACATTTTTACCTTTATCTATTATATCTATTATGTCTATATTTTATACCTATATCTATTATGTCTATATTTTTTACCTGTATCTATTATATCTATTATGTCTATCTTTTATACGTATATTTAATATATCTATTATGTTTTTATTTTATACCTATATCGATAATATCTATTTTGTCTATATTTTATAACTATATCAATGATATCAGTTATGTCTATATTTTATACCTTTATCTATTATGTCTATATTTTATACCTTTATCTATTATATCTATTATGTCCATATTTTATACCTGCATCTATTATGTCTTTATTTTATAACTATATCTACTATATCTGTCTATATTTTATACCTATATATATTATGTCTATATTTTATACCTATATTTATTATGCCTATATTTTATACCCATATCTATTATGTCGATATTTTATACCTCTCTCCATTATATCTACTATGTCTATATTTTAAACCTATATCTATTGTGTCTATTATGTCTATATTTTATACCTATATCTATTATATCTCTTATGTCTATATTTTATTCCCATATCTGTTATATCGATTTTATCTATATTTTATAGCTATATCTATTATATTGTATCTATATTTTATAACTGCATCTACTATGTCTACAAGTTATACCTATGTCTATGATATCTATTATGTATATATTTTATTCCTCTATTATATCTATTAAGTCTATATTTTAAAACTATTTCCTTTATATATATATTATATTTCATACCTCTATCTATGATATCTCTTATGTCTATATTTTATACCTCTATTATATCTCTTATGTCTATATTTCTTACCTCTATCTATTGTATCTTTAATATCTATATTTTATACCTCTATCTATTTTATGTATTATATCTATGTTTTACACCTCTTTCTGTTATATCTGTCTATATTTTAAACGTATATCTATTTTATCTATTATATCTGTATTTTTTTCCTGTATCTGTTATATTTATTATAGCTATATTTTACAACAATATCCAATATGTCCATATTTTATACTTATATCTATTATATCTATTATGTGTATATTTTATACCTATATCTTTTATGCGTATTGTCTATATTTTATACCTCTATTATATCCCTTATGTCTATATTTTATAACTCTATCTATTGTATCTCTTATATCTATATTTCATACCTATATCTATTATATCTATAATATCTGTTTTATATCTCTAAACTATTATATTTATTCTGTCTATGTTTTATACCTCTCTCTATTATATCTATTATATCTATGTTTTATACCTCTATTTTATCTATTATGTCTATATTTTATACCTCTATCTATTATGTATATTATGTCTATATTTGATACCTATATCTATTATGTCCATATTTTATTCCTATATCTATGGTATCTATTAAGTCTATATTTTATACCTATATCTATTATGTTTATATTTGATACTTATATCTATTATATCTGTTTTCTATATTTTTTATCTCTACATGTATTGTCTATATTTTAAACCTATATCTATTATATCTATTATGTCTATATTTTATACCTGTATCTATTATATCTTTCATGTCTACATTTTAAACCTATATCTATTATATCTATGATGTCTATATTTTGTACTTATAACTATTATATCTATTATGTCTATATTTTATACCTGTATCTACCATATCTCTTTTGTCTATATTTTATACCTATATTTATTATATCTATTATGTCTATATTTTATACCTTTATCTATTATATCTATTATATCTATATTTTACACCTATATCTATTATGTCTATTATGTCTATATTTTATATGTGTATCTTTTACATCTATTATGTCTATATTTTATACCTATATATATTATATTTATTATATCACTTTTTTGAACCTATATCCATTATATCTTTATTTATACCTATATCTATAACTCTTATGTCGATATTTTATACCTATATCTATTATATCTATTTGTTTATATTTTATACCCATATCTAGTCTGTCTATATTTTATACCTCTATCTATTATATCTATATGTCTATATTTTAAACCTTCATCTACTATACCTCTTATCTATATTTATACCTATATCTATTATATCTATTGTGTCTTACTTTATACCTATATCTATTTGTCTGTTATTTTATATCCTTATCTATCTATATCTATTATTTATTTATACCTATATCTATTATATCTATTATGTCTACTTTTTTATGCCTATATCCATTATATCCACGTATCTCTATTTATACCTATATCTATTATGTCTATATTTGATACCTATATCCCTTATATCTATTATATCTATATTTTATACAAATATCTGTTATATCTCTTGTCTATATTTCATACGTGTATCTATTACATCATTTTTTATACCTGTATCTATATATCTATTATTTCTATATTTTATACCTATATCTATTTTATCTATATTTTGTACCTGTATCTATTATATCTATTATGTCCATATTTTATACCTATATCTATTATATCTATTATGTCTATATTTTATACCTATATCTATTATATCTATTATGTCTGTATTGTATACCTATATTTATTATATCTGTTATGTCTATATTACATAACTATATCTATTATATATATTATGTCTATATTTTATACCTATATCTATTATATCTATTATATCTATATGATATACCTATATCTATTATAACTATATTTTATACTAATATCTTATATCTATATTTTATACCTTTTACTATTATATCTCTTATATTTATATTTTATAATTGTATCTATTATATCTATATTTTATACCTATATCTATTATATCTGTTATATCTATATTTTATACCTATATCTATTATAATTATATTTTATACCTATATCTATTATATCTATTATGTCGATACTTTATACCTATATATATTATATATATATTTTATACCCTATCTGTTATATCTTTTATGTCCATATTTTATACCGATATCTATTATATCTATTATGTCTATACTTTATACCAATGTCTATTACATCTATTTTGTCTATATTTTATACCTACATCTATATTATCTATTATGTCTCCATTTAATACCTATATCTCTTATATCTATTATGGCTATATTTTATACCTATATCTATTATAACTATTATGTCTATATTTTATACCCCTATCTATTGTATCTATTATGTTATATTTTATACCTATATCTATTATAACTATTATGTCTATATTTTATTACTCTATCTCTTATATCTATTATGTCTATATTTTATACCTATATCTATTATATCTATTATGTCTACATATTATACCAATATCTATTACATATATTTAGTCTATATTTTTTACATCTATATATTATATCTATCATGTCTATATTTTATACCTATATCTATTATAACTATTATGTCTATATTTTATAACTATATCTCTTATATCTGTTATGTATATATTTTATACCTATAACTATTATGTGTATGTTTTATACCTCTATCTATTCTATCTATTATATCTGTATTTTCTATCTATATCTATTATGTCTATATTTTATACCTATATCTATTATATCTATTAAGTCCATATTTTATACCTATACCTATTATGTCTATATTTTATACCTCTATCTATTATATCTACTATGTCTATATTTTCTACGTATATCTATTATATCTATTATGTCTATATTTTATATCTATGTCTATTATATCTATTATGTCTATATTTTATACCTATTATTATATCTATTATGCCTACATTTAATACTTCTATCTATTATATCTATTATGTCCATATTTTATACCTATATCTATTAGGTCTATTATGTGTATATTTTATACCCATATCTATTATGTCTATATTTTATATCTATATCTCTTATATCTACTATATCTATATTTTATTCGTATATGTATTATATATATTATGTCTATTTTTTATACCTACATCTATTCTATCCTTTATGTTTATATTTTATACGTATATCTATTATATCTATATTTTATACCTGTATCTATTATATGTATTATGTCTATATTTTATACGTATATCTATTATACTTATAATGTCTATATTTTATACCTATAAATAGTATATCTATTATGTCTGTATTTTATACCTATATCTATTATATCCATTATAACTATATTTTATTCCTGTATCTATTTTTTCTATATTTTATACCTCTATTTATTATACCTATTATGTCTATATTTTATTCCTGTATCTATAATATCTATTATGTCTGTATTTTACCCCTATATCTATTATATCTATTATGTCTATATTTTAACTATATCTGGTATATCTATTATGTCTATATTTCATACCAATATTTATTATATCTATTATGTCTATATCTATTGTATCTATCATGTCTATAATTTATACCTATATCTCTTATATCTATTATTTCTATGTTTTATACCTATATCTATTATATCTATTATGTCCATATTTTATATCTATGTCTGTTATAACTATTATGTCTATATTTTATACCTGTATCTGTTATATCTATTATGTCTATGTTTTATACCTATGTCCATTATGCCTATATTTTATACCTATATGTATTATAACGATTATGTCTATATTTTAGAAGTTTATCTGTTATACCGATTCTGTCTCTATTTTACACCGATATCTATTATGTCTATATTTCAAACCTATATCTATTATATCTATTATGTCTATATTTTATTCCTTTATCTATTATATCTATTATGTGTATATTTTATAAATATATCTATTATATCAATTATGTCAATATTTTATACCGATATCTATTATATTTATTCTGTCTGCATATTATACCTATGTCTATTATATCTATTATGACTATATTTTATACCTATATCTATATATCTATTGTATCTATATTTTACACCTATATCTATTATATGTATGTTTTATACCTATATCTATTATACCTCTTATGTCTATATTTTACACCTATATCCATTATATCTCTTCAGTGTATATTTTATACGTATATCTATTATATCTTTATGTCTATATTTTATACCTATATCTATTATGTCTATATCTTATACCTATATCCACTATATCTATTATGTCTATATTTTATACCTATGTCTATTATATCTATTATGTCTGAATATTATACATATATCTATTATGTCTATATTTTATAACAATATCTATTACGTCTGTATTTCATACATACATCTATTATAACTATTATGTCTATATTTTATACCTATATCTATTATATCTATTATATCTATATTTTACACCTATGTCTATTATGTCTATATTTTATACCTATATTTATTATATCTATTATGTCTATATTTTATACTTATATTTATTATATCTATTATGTCTATATTTTATAAATATATCTATTATATCTATTATGTCTGTATTCTATACCTATATCTATTATATCTGTTATGCCTATATTTTATACCTATATCTATTGAATCTATTATGTCTATATTTTATACGTATATCTTTTAATATGTGTTATGTCTATATTTTTATACCGATATCTACTATATCTATTATGTCTCTACTTCATACCTATATCTATTATGTCTATAATTTATACCTGTATCGATTATATTTATTATGACTATATTTTATACCTATATCAATTATATCACTTATGTCTATATTTTTTACCTATATCTATTATATCTATTGTGTTTATATTTTATACCTATATCGCTTATGTCTATATTTCATACCTATATCGATTATATCTATTATGTCTGTATTTTATTCCTATATCTATTATAACTCTTATGTCTATATTTTATACCTATATCTATTATATCTTTATATCTATATTTTATACCTATATCTATTATATCTATTATATCTATATTTTAACTATAGCTGTTATATCTATTATGTCTCTATTTGATTCCAATATCTATTATATCTCTTATGTCTGTATATATTATATCTATTATGTCTACATTTTATACCTATATCTATTATATCTATTATGTCTATATTTTATACCTATTTCTATTATATCTATTATGTCTATATTTTATACCCATATCTCTTATGTCTATATTTTATATCCTCTATCTATTATAACGATTATGTCTATATTTTAGAAGTATATCTGTTAAATCTATTCTGTCTCTATTTTCCACCTATGTCTATTATGTCTATATTTCAAACCTATATCTATTATATCTATTATGTCTATATTTTATACCTATATCTCTTATATCTATTATGTCCATATTTTATGCCTATATCTATTATATCCACTATATCTATATTTTATACGTATATCTATTATGTCTATTATGTCTATATTTTATTCCTTTATCTATTATGTCTGTTATGTGTATATTTTATACGTATATCTATTATATCAATTATGTCTATATTTTATACTGATATCTATTATATTTATTCTGTCTGCATATTATACCTATGTCTATTATATCTATTATGACTATATTTATACCTATATCTATTATATCTATTGTATCTATATTTTATACCTATATCTATTGTATCTATTATGTCCATATTTTATACCTCTATCTATGATATCTATTATGTCCATATTTTATACCTATACCTATTATGTCTATAGTATATATCTATATCTATTATATCTACTATGTCTATATTTCATTCGTATATGTATTATATATTATGTCTATTTTTTATACCTATGTCTATTCTATCTTTTACGTTTATATTTCATACGTATATCTATTATATCTATATTTTATACCTGTATCTATTATATGTATTATGTCTATATTTTATACCTATATCTATTATACCTATAATGTCTATATTTCATCTCTATATCTAGTATATCTATTATGTCTGTATTTCATACCTATATCTATTGTATCCATTATATCTATATTTTATACCTTATCTATTATTTCTATATTTTATACCTATATCTATTATATCTACTATGTCTATATTTCATACGTATATCTATTATATCTATTATGTCTATATTTTATACCTATATGTATTTATCTATTATGTCTATATTTCATACCTATTTCTATTATATTTATTATATTTATATTTTATAATTATATCTATTATATCTGTATTTTGTACCTGTATGTATTACACCTATTATATCTATATTTTATATCTATATCTATTATATCTATATTTTATACTAATGCCTATTATAACTATTATGTCTATATTTTATACCTATACTTATTATATTATGTCTACATGTTATACAATCTATCTATTGTATCTATTACGTCTATATTTAATACTTATATCTATCATGTCTATTATGTGTATATTTAAAACCTGTATCTCTTATATTTATATTTTATGCCTATATCAATTATATCTATATGTTATACGTATATCTATTATATCTATTATATCTATATTTTATACCTATATCTATTATATCTATATGTCATACCTTTATCTATTATATCAATTATGTCTGTATTTTACTCCTATATCTACTATGTCTATATTTTATACCTATATGTATTATATCTATTATGTCTATATTTTATGCCTTTATCTATTATATCTATTCTGTCTATATTTTATACCTATATATATTATAAACTATTATGTCTACATTCTATACCTATACCTATTATATCTATTATGTCTATATTTTATACCTATATCTATTATATCTATTATGTCTATATTTTACAAGTATATCTATTATATCTATTTATGTCTATATTTCATACCTATATTTTTATATCAGTTATGTCTGCATTTTATACCTATGTCTATTATATCTATTATGTCTATATTTTATACCTATATGTATGTCTATTATGTCTATATTTTATACGTATATCTATTATGTTATGTTTTAAACCTATATCTATCTTTTATGTCTGAATTTTATACCTATATCTATTATATTTATTATGTCTATGTTTTACCTCTAGCAATAGTATCTATTATGTCTATAATTTATACATCTATCTATTATGTCTATTATGTCTTTTTCATACCTCTATGCATTATATATATTATGTCCTATATTTTATACCTATAATCTGTTTTATCTATTATGTCTATATTATACCTATATCTATTATACCTATTATGTCTATATTTATACCTATATATATTATATCTATTATGGCTATATTTTACCTCTATCTATTATATCTATTATGTCTATAATTATACATCTATCTATTATGTCTATTGTGTCTATGTTTTATACCTTTATCGATTATATCTATTATGTCTTATCAATTATATCTAGTATGTCTATATTTTATACCTATATCTATTATATCTATTATGTCTATGTTTTATACCTATATCTATTATAACAGTATTTTATACCTATATCTATTATATCTATATTTCATGCCTATATCTATATCTATTATTTTATATTTTATTATTTTATCTGTTTTATCTATATTTGATATCTTTATATATATCTATTATATCTATATTTTATACATATATCTCTTGTACCTTTTTTTATACAGTATATCTATTATATCTATATTTTATAACTATATAGTATATCTATTGCTATATTTATACCTATATCTATTATAACTATTATATCTATATTTTTATACCACTATCTATTATATCTATATTTTAACCTATATCTATTGTATCTGTTATATTTATTTTTTATAACGATATCTATTATATCTATATTTTATACCTATATCCATTATATCTATTACATCTATATTTTATCCCTATATCTCTTATATCTATATTTTATGCCTTTATTTATTATATCTATTGTCTATATTTTAAACCATATCTATTATATCTATTATGACCATATTTTATAACTATATCTATTGTATGTATTATGTCTATATTTTATACCTATATCTATTATATCTATTATGTCTATTCTTTATTCTATATATCTATTATGTCTATATTTTAACTCTGTATCGATCATATGTATTATGTCTATATTTATACCTGTATCTATTATACCTCTTATGTCTATATTTTATACCTATATCTATTATTTTATTATGTTTATATTCATACGCATATCTATTATGTCATATTTCTACCTATGTCTATTATATCTATTATGTCTATATTTTATACCCATATCTATTATCCTCTTTGTCTATATTTTATAACTATATCTATTATATCTATTGTGTCTATACTTTATACCTATATCTATTATGTCAATATTTTATATCTTTATCTAATATATCTATTATGTCTATACTTTATACCTATATCTATTGTCTATATTTTTACCTATATCTATATATCTATTATTCTAAATATTATACCTATATCTTTCATGTCTATATTTTATACCTATGTCTATTATGTCTATATTTTATACCTATATCTATTATATCTATTATGTCTAAATATATACCTATATCATTTATGTCTATATTTTATACCTATATCTATTATGGCTATATTATACCTATATGTATTATATCTATTATGACTATTTTTATACCTAATCTATTATGTCTATTATGTCTGTATTTTATACCTATATCTATTGTGTGTTTATTTTATACATATATCTATTATATCTCTTATGTCTATATTTTATACGTATATCTATTATGTCTATATTTTACACCTATATCTGTTATATCTATTATGTCTATTTTTTATAACTATATCTATTATATCTATTATGTCTATATTTTATACCTATATCTGTTATATCTATTATGTCTGTATTGTATACCTATGTCTATTGTATCTAATATGTCTATATTTGATACCTATATATATCATATCTCTTATGTCTGTATTTTATACCTATATCTGTTGTATCTATTATATCTATTTTATACGTATATCTATTATAAATATTTTTTCCCGATATCTATTATCTGTATTTATACCTTATCTATTGTATCTATTATATTTATATTTTATCATTATATCTTTTATATGTATATTTATAAGTATATCTATTATATCTATTATATCGATATTTATACCATATCTATTATATCTATATTTTATACCCTATCCATTATACCTTTTATGTCTATATATTATACCGATATCTATTATATCTATTATGTCTATATTTTATAGCTATGTCTATTACATCTATTTTGTCTATATTTTATACTTATATGTATATATCTATTATGTCTGTATTTCATACCTATATCTATTATATCTATAATCTCTATATTTTATACCTATATATATTAGGTCTATATTTTATACCTATATCTATTATATCTATTATGGTTATATTTTATAGCTATATCTTTTATGACTATATTTTATACCCTATCTATTATAAATGTTATGTCTATATTTTATAGATATATCTATAATGGCTATATATTATTCCTAGATCTATTATATCTATATTTTATACCTATGTCTATTATATCTATATTTCATACCTTTATCTTATATCTATTATGTCTGTATTTTACTACTATATCTATTATGTCTAATTTTATATTATAGCCCTTAGATGTATATTTTATACATATATCTCTTATATCCAATGAATCTCTACTTTAATATCTGTCTCTATTATGTCTGTGTTTTTATAACTATGTATATTATATTGTTCTACTTATATTATAGAACTATATCTATTATATCTGTATTTATAACTTATCTATGATAGCTAGGTTTAGCGGAGGGCGTAGAACCTATTATCGGTTGTATGGATTTACGTCCAGAGTTTCTAACCTATATCGATTGTATCTGATGTTTGAGAGCCTAGCTATTATGGATCTAGTTTTATAATCTATCTAACTTGTAACTATTATGTCTTATTTTCTAAACTATATATCTTATATCCAATGATGCTATAATTGATACCTATAATATTATGTCTATATTTTTTACATATATGTATTATATTCTATTATGTTATATTTTGTACATAAAACTATGATGACTATTTTATACCTATACTATAAACAATATTTCGCTATATTTTTAAACCTATATCTATTCTGTCTAATTTATACTGACTGTTATATCCATTATTGTCCTATATTTTATCCCTATATCTTATTATATCTTAAGTCTATATTTTATAGCTATCCTATTCTATCTATTCTTTCTGTATTTTATCCCGTATATCTATTATATCTGTTACATCTCTACATTTATTACCTATATCTATTATATCTTATTACGTTATATTTTATGCTATATCTAATATCTATTAGGTCTATATTTTTATGATATCTTTCTATATATTATGTCATTTTACACTTCATCTATTATATGTATTATGTCTACATTTTTCCTTTATTATTATATCTATATGTCTCTATTTTATACTATATCTATTATGTCTATATTTTACCTTGTATCTATTATATCTATTATGTCTATCTTTATACTTATATTTAATATATCTATTATGTTTTATTTTGATCACCTAATATCGATATATCTATTTTGTCTCTATTTTATCAAACCTATATCAATGATATCCGTTTATGTCTATATTTTTACCTTTATCTATTATGTCTATATTTGACACCTTTAGCTATTATATCTATTAGTCCATATTTATACCTGCATCTATTATGTCTTCTATTTTATAACTATATCTACTATATCTGTTATATTTTATACCTCTATATGATTATGGCTATATTTTATACTATATTTCTTTATTGCCTATTATTTATAACCCATATCTATTATGTCGATATTTTATTACCTCTCTCCATGATAGCGGGACCGAGGCTAGTAGGGGTAAACCGAGAAGTGGTGGTAGATGGCTGATCGGTGAGACGAGAGCGCGTGAGAGCGCGGAGGGCGAGAGGAGTACCATAGCGGTGAGATCGATGTGGAGCTAGAAGGTGATAGCGAGCGAGGAGCTTAATGTGTAGCGTCGATGGTAGAACGGCAGCTAGTGGGTCTATGGCTACATGTTATACCTATGTTCTGATATCTATTATGTATATATTTTATTCCTTATTAATCTATAGTCTATATGTTAAATATAGTTCCTTATATATTATTATATTCATATTTCATACTCTATCTATGATATCTCTGATGTCTACTTTTATACCTCCTATTATATTCTCTATGCTATTTATATTTCTTACTCTACTATTGTATCTTTAATACTATATTTTCTACCTCTATCTATTTATGTATTATATCTATGTTTTACACCTCTTTTGTTATATTGTTCCTATTTTAAACGTATATTATTTTATCTATTTATCTGTATTTTTTTCATGTATTCTGTATATTTATTATAGCTTAATTTTACAAACAATTATACAAATATGTCATATTTTTATACTTATATCTATTCTTCTATTATGTGGATTATTTTTACCTATATCTTTTATCGTATTGGTCTTATTTTATACCTCTATTATATCCCTTATGTCTATATTTTAATAACTCTATCTATTTGTATCTACTATACTCTCTTTCCTACCTATATCTCTTATTCTATTAATATCTGTTTATATATCTAAACATTATATTTAGTCTGTCTATGTTTATCCTCTCTACTATTATTATCTATTATTACTAGGTTTGATTACTCTTTATTTTTATTCTATTATGTTAATGTTATACCTCTATCTGTAGGTATATAGGTCTATATTTGTACCTATATCTATTATGTCCATATTTTCTTCCTTTTCTATCTATTGTATCTATTAAGTCTCTATTTATACCTATATTCTATTATGTTTATATTTGATACTTATATCTATTGACCTGTTTTCTATATGTGTTATCTCTACATGTAATTGTCTATATTTTAAACCTATATCCTATTATATCTATTTAGTCTATATTTTATAACCGTATCTATTATATCTTTCATGTCTACATTTCAACCTATAATCTTATTTACATCTATGATGTCTATTATTTTGTATTATACACTATTATATATATTATGTCTATTTTTATTCCCTGTAATCTACCATATCTCTTTTGTCTATATTTTATACCTAATTTATTATCTCTATTAGTCTATATTGTATACCTTTATCTATTATATCTATTATATCTAATATTTACACCTATTATCTATTAGTCGAGGATGGCTAGAGGGGGGAGGGGGCGCGGGACAGCGAGGAGGGCGAGAGGGTAGACCGAGAGAGAGTGCGAGGGAGGAGAGCTACGGGGTTGAACCGAGAGCCAGCGAGATGCGTGACGGTGAACCGAGAAGAGAACGCGGAGGAGCGAGATTTGAGACCCGAGAGCGTCGGTAGCTGAGGGTGTGAGAGGGGATCCCCAGAGCGCGTCTGGCTAGAGGGTTTACCTAGAGCGCTGAGAGCTGATTTTATGGCTATTTAAACTTCATTACTCTAACCTCTTATGTCAGATTTAAACCTATATCTATTAGATCGAGTGTGTCTATACGTTATACCTATATCTATTATGTCTATTTAGTTTAGAATCCTTATCTAGTATATCTCTTATGTTATATTTTATTACCTATTCTATTATATTATTCTGTCTACTTTTATTGCCTGTAATTCATTATCTCCACTGTGATCTAGAGGGTGATACCAGAGGAGTATGGCGAGATTGGAGACTAGATCATTTATATCTATTTATATCTAGAGGGGAGACCAAAGAGCGGTTAGAGCTCCGTGGCTAGATTTGCAGACGTGGAGTAGGACAGGAGTTTGTAGACCGGAGCGAGAGCGCGAGGCGGCCGATAGTTGATATCCTATATCTATTTTATCGAGGAGTTTGTACCTGTATCTCTGATATCATTATGTCCCATAGTTTATACCTATACTCTTATATCCTCTATGTCTAATATTTTATACCTATTCTATTATCATCTATATGTTGCTATTGTCCTTACCTTATATTTATTTATCTGTATGTCTATATTACATAACTATATCTATTATATCATATTATGTTCTATATTTATACCTTATATCTCTATATCTATATATCTATATGATTATACCTATATCCTTATTATAACTATTGATTTTTATACTGATTCTATATCTATTAGTTTATTATCCTTTTCAACTATTATATCTTCTTATATTATATTTCTTAAATTGTAATCTATTATATCTATATTTTTATAACCTATATCTATTGATATCTGTTAATCTATAATTTTATACCTATATCTATTATAATTATATTTTATACCTATATCTTTATATCTATTATAGTCGGATAACTTATATAACCTTATATATATTATTATATATTTTAATACCCTATCTATTATATCTTTTCTGTCCATAATTTTTAAAAAATACGTAATATCATATAAATACGATATCTATTATGAATCTATTATGTCTCTTTTATCACCAATGTCTATCTACATCTATTTTGTCCTCGATTTTATAACCTACACTATATTTTATCTATTATGTCTCACCCCCATTTAAATCTATATATCTCTAATTATCTCTTATTGGCATAATTTTATAACCTAATATCATATATAACTCTTCTGTCCTATAATTTTATTACCCTATCTATTGTTCTATTATGTTTTATATTTTATACCTTATCATTATAACTATTATTGTCCCTATTATTTTATTACCTAATCTCTCTATACTAGAGTTACTGCTCTAACTTATACCCTATCACTTTATACTTTAGGGTAACATATTATAAGAACTAATAACCAATATCTATTCATATATTAGTCTATATTTTTTTTACATCTATATAACTTCTATACTTATCATGCTGTATACTTTTAATATTACCTATATCTATTATAAACATTATGTCTATATTTATAAAACTATATCTCCTTAATTTGGTTTATGTATATTTTTTTTGACTTAAACTATTATGTGTTGTTTTTTATATTACCTCTATCTATTCCTATCTATATATCTGTATTTTCATTCTATATCATTATTGTATGTCTATATTTTTTATACCTATAATTCTATTATATCTATTAAGTCCATATTTTATACCTATCCTTTAGTGTCCTATATTTATAACCTCGTATCTATTATATCTACTATATGTCATATTTTTCCTTTATTACTCTATTATTATATCTATTATGTCTATTTTATATATCTATGTCTATTATATCATTATGTCCTATATTATTAACCTATTATTATATCTATCATGCCCTACATTTAATACTTCTTAACTATTATACTCTATTATGTCCAATTTTTATTATTACCTATACATCTATTAGGTTCTATTATGGTGTATCATTTTTAATACCCATATCCTATTATGTCTATATTTTACTATCTATACTCTTATATCTACATATCTATATTTTATTTTATTTCGTATTAGTGTATTATATATATAATTTATTCTATTTTTTATACTACAACTATGCATCTATTCTATCCTTTATGGTTTATCTTTTTACGGTTATTCATTTATAATATCTATTAATTTTATTACCTGTATCTGCATTATATGTATAGTCTATATTGTATTCTATTATTACTTTAATAGTGTTATATTTAATGATACTTAACTGTAGACGTATTTATGTTGTAGACTTATATAGCAATATACCTTATGGGATCCTTAGATTATTTATTCCGCTGATTAGTCCTTCGATATTTTTGTCGATATTTTTTTACTCTTTTTACCTAGGATATCTATTATCTATTATGTCTAATTATTTATTCCTGTATCTATAAATATCTTATTATGTCTGTTTTATTCCCCCTATCTATTATATCTATTATGTCTATATTTTATAACCTAATCTGGTATATCTTATTATGGTCTTATTTTCATACCACTATTTATTATATCTATTTATGTCCTCTATATTTTGTATCTATCAATGTCTGAATTTATACCTATATTATATCTATTATCTCTATGTTTATACCTATATCTATTATCTATTATGTCACATATTTTTATATCTATTTGTTATAACTATTATGTCATATTTTTATACCTGTTTCTGTTATATCTTATTATGTCTATGTTTTATACCTATGTCCATTTAATGCCTATATTTTCTACTCATATTATTTTATAAAACGATTATGTCTATTATTTTTAGAAGTTTATCTAATTTATATTGTTTATACTGTTTATGAATAACTCTTCTTCTCAGTATCGTTATTTCTTTTTAAACCTGATATCTATTTAGTCCTATTATGTCATAACTCATTTATTATCTCTTTATTCCCCTATTTTATTATATCTTCATTTATTCTATTATGTGTTATTTTTATAAAATATATCTTTATTATATCAATTATGTCAATTTTTATACCGATACTCTATTATATTTATTTCATCTGTCTGCATATTATACCTATGTCTTTTTATCATTCTATTATGGACTAGATTTTATAACCTATATAACCTATTATGTTCTATTGATCTATATTTTAACAACTATAATTTAATGATCGTTGTTTAGTAACCTAGTAAGCTATATATACCTCTATGTCTAATTTTAACACCTATATCCCATTATATCTCTTCAGTGTATATTTCTATACTTATTCCAAATTATTATCTTTATTGTCCTATATAATTTTTACCTATATCTATTATGTCTAAATCTTATAAACCTATATCCACTAATATCTATTATGTATATCATTTTACTCTATGTCTATTCTCTCTATTATGTCTTGACTATTATACATATATCTATTATGTCTAATATTTATTAACAATATCTATTAGTCTGTATTTCCATATCCTACCAATCCTATTATAACTATTATGTCTTATTTTCTAACCTAAATCTATTAGAGGCTAGTCCTAGAGCGAGATGGGACACCTTAGGGCTGCGGCTAGATGGTATACCGAGATTGAGGAGAGCGGCGAGGAGTCTCTATTTTAGACGTTAATTTATTATAGTCGATTAGGGCTATAGTGGAGAACGAGCGGCGATGAGATCGAGGATGGCTGTAGGCTTGAGTCCCTTATAATTATTACATGCGTTATGCCTATTAATTTTATTACCGATATCTATTGGACTCTATTATGTCTATATTTTATACGATAT
>NW_022143471.1:0-24464 GCF_007565055.1 Rhinopithecus roxellana
ATATCTTTTAATATGTGTTATGTCTATATTTTATACCGATATCTACTATATCTATTATGTCTCTACTTTCATACCTATATCTATTATGTCTATAATTTATACCTGTATCGATATTTATTATGACTATATTTTATACCTATATCAATTATATCACTTATGTCTATATTTTTACCTATATCTATTATATCTATTGTGTTTATATTTTATACCTATATCGCTTATGTCTATATTTCATACCTATATCGATTATATCTATTATGTCTGTATTTTATTCCTATATCTATTATAACTCTTATGTCTATATTTTATACCTATATCTATTATATCTTTATATCTATATTTTATACCTATATCTATTATATCTATTATATCTATATTTTAACTATAGCTGTTATATCTATTATGTCTCTATTTGATTCCAATATCTATTATATCTCTTATGTCTGTATATATTATATCTATTATGTCTACATTTTATACCTATATCTATTATATCTATTATGTCTATATTTTATACCTATTTCTATTATATCTATTATGTCTATATTTTATACCCATATCTCTTATGTCTATATTTTATATCTCTATCTATTATAACGATTATGTCTATATTTTAGAAGTATATCTGTTAAATCTATTCTGTCTCTATTTTCCACCTATGTCTATTATGTCTATATTTCAAACCTATATCTATTATATCTATTATGTCTATATTTTATACCTATATCTCTTATATCTATTATGTCCATATTTTATGCCTATATCTATTATATCCACTATATCTATATTTTATACGTAATCTATTATGTCTATTATGTCTATATTTTATTCCTTTATCTATTATGTCTGTTATGTGTATTTTTATACGTATATCTATTATATCAATTATGTCTATATTTTATACTGATATCTATTATATTTATTCTGTCTGCATATTATACCTATGTCTATTATATCTATTATGACTATATTTTATACCTATATCTATTATATCTATTGTATCTATATTTTATACCTATATCTATTGTATCTATTATGTCCATATTTTATACCTCTATCTATGATATCTATTATGTCCATATTTTATACCTATACCTATTGTCTATAGTATATCTCTATATCTATTATATCTACTATGTCTATATTTCATTCGTATATGTATTATATATATTATGTCTATTTTTTATACCTATGTCTATTCTATCTTTTACGTTTATATTTCATACGTATATCTATTATATCTATATTTTATACCTGTATCTATTATATGTATTATGTCTATATTTTATACCTATATCTATTATACCTATAATGTCTATATTTCATCTCTATATCTAGTATATCTATTATGTCTGTATTCATACCTATATCTATTGTATCCATTATATCTATATTTTATACCTGTATCTATTATTTCTATATTTTATACCTATATCTATTATATCTACTATGTCTATATTTCAACGTATATCTATTATATCTATTATGTCTATATTTTAACCTATATGTATTTTATCTATTATGTCTATATTTCATACCTATTTCTATTATATTTATTATATTTATATTTTATAATTATATCTATTATATCTGTATTTTGTACCTGTATGTATTACACCTATTATATCTATATTTTATATCTATATCTATTATATCTATATTTTACTACTGCCTATTATAACTATTATGTCTATATTTTATACCTATACTTATTATATTATGTCTACATGTTATACATCTCTCTATTGTATCTATTACGTCTATATTTAATACTTATATCTATCATGTCTATTATGTGTATATTTAAAACCTGTATCTCTTATATTTATATTTTATGCCTATATCAATTATATCTATATGTTTACGTATATCTATTAATCTATTATATCTATATTTTATACCTATATCTATTATATCTATATGTCATACCTTATCTATTATATCAATTATGTCTGTATTTTACTCCTATATCTACTATGTCTATATTTTATACCTATATGTATTATATCTATTATGTCTATATTTTATGCCTTTCTATTATATCTATTCTGTCTATATTTTATACCTATATTATTATAACTATTATGTCTACATTCTATACCTATACCTATTATATCTATTATGTCTATATTTTATACCTAATCTATTATATCTATATGTCTATATTTTACAGTATATCTATTATATCTTTTATGTCTATATTTCATACCTATATTTTTATATCAGTTATGTCTGCATTTTATACCTATGTCTATTATATCTATTATGTCTATATTTTATACCTATATGTATGTCTATTATGTCTATATTTTATACGTATATCTATTATGTTTTGTTTTAAACCTATATCTATTATATCTTTTATGTCTGAATTTTATACCTATATCTATTATATTTATTATGTCTATGTTTTACCTCTAGCAATAGTAATCTATTATGTCTATAATTTATACATCTCTCTATTATGGTCTATTATGTCTTTTTCATACCTCTATGCATTATATATATTATGTCTATATTTTATACCTATATCTATTATATCTACTATGTCTATATTTTGCACCTAGATCTATTATATCTATTACGTCTATATTTTATTCCCATCTCTATTATATCTATTATGTTTTTATTTTTTACGTATATCTATTATATCTATGTCTGTATTGTATACCTATATCTATTTTGTCTATATTCTATACTTATATCTATTATGTCTATATTTTATACCTATATCTATTTTATCTATTATGTCTATATTTTATACCTATGTCTGTTATATCTATTTTGTTTATATTTTATATCTATATCTATTATATCTATTATGTCTATGTTTTATACTAATATCTATTATATCTTCTGTCTGTGTTTTACACCTATATCTATTATATCTATTATATCAATCTTTTATACCTATATCTATTAAAGCTTTTATGTCTCTATTTTATACCTATATCTATTATATCTATTATGTCTATATCTTATACCTATATCTATTATATCTATTATGTCTCTGTTTTAAAACCTTACCTATTATATCCATTATGTCTATATTGCATACCTATATCTGTTATAACCATTATGTCTATATTTGGTACCTATATCTATTATTTCTATGTTTTATACCTCTATCTATTATAATTATTATGTGTATATTTGATACATATATCTATTATATCTATTATGTCTACATTTCAAACCTATTTCTATCTATTATGTCTATATTTAATACCAATATTTATTATGTCAACATTTTATACCTATATCTATTATATCTATTATGTCTATATTTTATACCTATATATTGTATCCATTTAGTCTATATTTTATACCGATATCTATTATATCTACGATGTCTATATTTTACACCTATATACATTATATCTATTACATCTATATTTTATACCCATCTCTATTATATCTATTATGTTTATATTTTATACCTATATCTATTATATCTATGTCTGTATTTTATACCTATATCTATTTTGTCTATATTTTATACCTATTTCAAATATGTCTATATTTTATTCCTATATCTATTATATCTCTTATGTCTATATTTTATACCTATATCTAGTATATCTATTATGTCTATATTTTATACCTATATCTATTATATCAATTATGTCCATATTTTGTACCTGTATCTGTTATATCTATTATGTCTATATTTTATATCTATATCTATTATATCTATTATGTCTACATTTTATACCAATATCTATTATATCTATTATGTCTATATTTTATGCCTATATCTACTATATCCATTATGTCTATATTTTATATCTATATCTATTATATCTACTATGTCTATATTTTACACCTATATCTATTTTATCTATTACGTCTATATTTTATACCCATCCGTATTGTATCTATTATGTTTATATTTTATACCTATATCTATTATATCTATGTCTATATTTTATACCCCTATCTATTTTGTCTATATTTTATACCTATATCTATTATGTCTATATTTTATACCTATATCTATTATATCCATTTTGTCTCTATTTTATACACATTTCTATTATGTCTATATTTTATACCTATGTCTATTATGTATATTATGTCTCTATTTTATACCTATATCTACTATATCTATTATGTCTATATTTTATACCTATATCTATTATAACTATTATGTCTTCATTTTAAACCTATACCTATTCTATATATTATGTCTATATTTCATACCTATATCTATTATAACCATTGTGTCTATATTTTGTACCTATATCTATTATGTCCATATTTTATACCTATATCTATTATAATTATTATGTTTATATTAGATACCTATATCTATTATATCTATTATGTCTATGTTTTATAGCTATTTCTATTATATCTATTATGTCTATATGTAATACCTTTATCTATTATGTCTATATTTTATACCTATATCTATTATATCTATTATGTCTATATTTTATACCTATATGTATTATGTCTATATTTTATACGTATATCTATTATATATAATGTCTATATTTTATACCTATTTGTATTATATTTATCATGTCTGTATTGTATACCTGCAATTATTATATTTAATATGTCTATATTTTATACCAATATCTATTATGTCTATATTTTATATCTATATCTATTATATCTATTATGTCTATATTTAATACATATATCTGTTGTATGTATTATGTCTATATCTTATACATATATCTATTATAACTATTATGTCTATATTTCATACCTATACCTATTATATCTATTATGTCTATATTTTATATCTATATCTATTATACCTATTATGTCTATATCTTATATATATATCTATTATGTCTATATTTAATACCTATATCTATTATATCTACTATGTCTATATATATGCCTATATCTATTATGTCCACATTTTATACCTATGTCTCTTATATCTATTATGTCTATATTTTATGTCTATATCTATTATATCTATTATGTCTATATTTTATACCAATATCTATTATATCTATTATGTCTATATTTTATGCCTATATCTATTATATCCATTATGTCTATATTTCATAACTATATCTATTATATCTATTATGTCTATATTTTATACCTAAATCTATTATATCTATTATGTCTATATTTTATAACTCTATCTGTTATATCTATTATGTCTATATTTTATACCTGTATCTATTTTATCTATATTTTATACCTATATCTATTATAATCATATTTCATACCTATATACATTTTATCTATGTTTTTTACCTATATCAATTATATCTATTTTATTTATATTTTTTATAATTATATCTATTATATCTATATTTTCTACCTATATCTATTATATCTATTGTCTGTATTTTATACCTGTATCTATTATATCTATTTTTATTGTTATATCTATTATATCTATTATATCTATATTTCATGCTTATATCTATTATATCTATATTATATACCTGTGTCTATTATATCTAATATGTGTATATTTTATACCTATATCTAATATATCTATTATGTCTATATTTTATACCTATATCTATTATATCTATTATGTCTAAATATTATACCTGTATTTATTCTGACTATATTTTATACCTATATCTATTGTGTCTTTATTTTATACCCCTATCTATTATATCTTTTATGTCTATATTTTATACCGATATCTATTGTATCTATTATGTCTATATTTTATACCTATGTCTATTACATCTATTGTGTCTATATTTTATACCTATATCTATTATGTATATATTTTATACCTATATCTATTATATCTCTTATGGCTATATTTTATACCTATATTTATTATATGTATTATGTCTAAATTTATACCGATATCTATTATAAATGTTATGTCTATATTTTATAGGTATATCTATTATTTCTATATTTTATACTTATATCTATGATGTCTGTATTTTATACCTTTATCTATTATGTCTTTATTTCATACCTATATCTATTACATATATCTATATTTTATAACCTTATCTATTATATCTATTTTTTATAACTATGTGTATCATATCTATTATATTTATATTTTATAACTATATCTATTATATCTATTATAAGTATATTTTATACCTATATGTAGTATATCTATATTTAATACCTATATCCATTATATTTGTTATATCTATATTTTATACCAATATCTGTATCTATGATATCCATATTTTATACCTATATCTATAATATATATTATATCCATATTTTATAACTATATCTATTGTATCAATTATATCTATATTTGATACCTATATCTATTATGTCTATATTTTATACCTATATCTATGGTATCTATTATGTCTATATTTTACACCTATATCTATTATGTTTATATTTGATACCTATATCTGTTATATCTATTTTCTATATTTTTATCTCTATATGTATTGTCTATATTTTAAACCTATATCTATTATATCTATTATGTCTATATTTTATACCTATACCTATTATGTCTATTATGTCTATATTCTCTACCTATATCTGTTATATCTATTATGTCTATATTTTATACGTCTATCTATTATGTCTATATTTTATACATTTATCTATGATATCTATTATGTCTCTATTTTATAACTATATCTTTTATATCGATTATGTCTATATTTTATACCTATATCTATTATGTCTATATTTTATACCTATATCTATGATATCCATTTTTTCTACATTTTATACCTATATCTATTATATCTCTTATGTCTATATTTTGTACCTATATCTATTATGTCTATATTTTATACCTGTATCTCTTATATCTATTATGTCTATATTTTATACCTATGTCTATTGTATCTATTATGTCTATATTTTATACCTATGTCTATTATATCTACTATGTCTATATTTTATACCTATACATATTATGTCTACATTTTATTCCTATATCTATTATATCTATTATGTCTATACTTCATGCCTATATCTATTATTGCTATATTTTATACCTATACCGATTATAACTCTTATGCCTATATTTTATTTCGTTTTTTTATTTTTTATTTTTTGAGAGAGAGTCTCGCTCTGTCGCCCAGGCTTGAGTGCAGTGGCCTTATCTCAGTTCACTCCCATCTCCGCCTCCGGTGTTTAAGCCATTCTCCTGCCTCAGCCTCCCGAGTAGCTGGGACTACAGGCGCCTGCCACCTCGCCCGAATATTTATTTGTATTTTTTAGTAAAGACGAGGTTTCACCGTGTTAGCCAGGAGGGTCTCGATCTCCTGACCTCGTGATCCGCCCGTCTAAGCTTCCCAAAGTGCTGGGATTACAGGCTTCAGCCACCGCGCCCGGCCTTATGCCTATATATTATAACTATATATATTATATCTCATATGTCTATATTTTATACCTGTATCTATTATGTCTATATTTTATACCTCTATCTATGATATCTATTATGTCTATATTTGATACCTATATCTATTATATCTATTATGGCTATATTTTATACCTATATCTATTATATCTATTATGTCCACATTTTATAACTATACCTATTATATCTATATTATATACCTATATCTATAATATCTATTATGTGTATATTTTATACCTATGTCTATTATGTCTATATTTTATACCTATATCGATCATATCTATTATGTCTATATTGTATACCTCTATCTATTATATCTACTATGTCTATATTTTCTAAGTATATCTATTATATCTATTATGTCTATATTTTATACCTGTATCTATTTTATCTATTGTGTCTATATTTTATACCTATATCTATTATGTCTATATTTAATACCAATATCTATTATAACTATTATGTCTATATTTTATACCTATAACTATTATGTCTATATTTTATACCTATATGAATTATAACTATTATGTCTATATTTTAGAACTGTATATGTTATATCTATTATGTCTATATATTATACTTATATCTATTATGTCTATATTATATGCCTCTCTCTATTATATCTATTATGTCTATATTTTATACCTATATCTATTATATCTATTATGTCTATATTTCATACCTGTATCCATTATATCTATTATGTCTATATTTTATACCTATAGCTATTACGTCTATATTGTATACCTACATCTATTATATCTATTAAGTCTATATTTTATACTAATATCTATTATATCTATTATCTGTACATTTTATACCTATATCTATTATATCTATTATGTCTATTTTTTATACCTGTATCTATTATATCTATTATGTCTATATATTATACCTATATCTATTATATCTATTATGACTAAATTTTATACCTATATCTATTATGTCTATATTTTACACCTATATCTATTACATCTCTTATATCTGTATTTTATACCTATGTTATATCTATATTTTATACATATATCTATTATACCTGTATTTTATATCTATATCTGTTATATCTATATTTTATACCTATATCTATTATATCTATATTTTATTCCTATATCTTTTATATCTATTATATCTATATTTTATAACTATATTTATTATATCTCTATTTTATACCTATCTCTATTATATCTGTTATGGCTGTATTTTATACCTGTATTTATTGTATCTATTATGTCTGTATTTTATACCTATATCTATTATATCTATTATGTCTATGTCTTATACCTATATCTATTATATCTATTATGTACATATTTTATACCAACATCTATTATATCTATCATGTCTATATTTTTTACTTATATCAATTATATATATTATGTCTATATTTCATACCCATATCTATTATGATTATATTTTGTTCCTACGTCTATTATGTCCATATTGTATAGCTATATCTCTTCTATCCATTATGTCTATGTTTTATACCTATATCTGTCTAAATTTTATAGCTATATCTATTGTATCTATTATGTCTATATTTTATACGAACATCTATTATATCTATTATGTCTATATTTTATACCTATATCTATTATACCTGTTATGTCAATATTTTATACCTATATCTATTATATCAATTATATCTATATTTTATACCTATATCTATTATATCTCTTATGTCTATATTTTATAACCATACCTCTTATGTCTACATCTTATACCTATATCTACTATATGCATTATGTCTACATTTTATACCTATATCAATTATATCTATATTTTCTACCTATATCTATTATAACTATTATGTCTATTTTTTATACCTTTATTTTATCTATTATGTCTATATTTTATACCTCTACCTATTATGTCTATATTTTATACCTATATCTATAATACCTACCATGTCTAAGTTTTATATGTATATCTATTGTATCTATTATGTCTATATTTTATACCTATATCTATTATATCTATATTTTTTCCTTGTATCTATTATATATATTATGTCTATATTTTATACCTATATCTATGATATCTATTATGTCTATATTTTATACGTGTATCTATTATATCTATGATGTCTATATTTTATACCTATATCTATTATACCTATTATATTTTATACCTATATTTCTTATGTGTATATTTTATACCTATATCTATTATATCTATTATGTCTATATTTTATACCTATGTCTATTATATCTATTATGTCTGTATTTTCTACCTGTATCTATTCTGTGTATAGTTTATACCTATATCTATATCTATTTCATCTATATTTTATACCTATATCTATTATATTTATAATGTCTATATTTAATACCTATATCTATTTTATCTATTAAGTCTGTATTTTATACCTATATCTATTATGTCTATAGTTTATTCCTATATCTATATCTATTATCTCTATATTTTATACCTATATCTATTATGTCTATTATGTCTATATTTTATACCTATGTCTATTATATCTATTTTGACTACCTTGTATACCTATATCTATTATATGTATTATGTCCATATTTTATACGTTAATCTATTATATCTATTATGTCTATATTTAATACCTAAATCTATTACATCTATTATGTCTATATTTTAAACCTATATCTATTATATCCATTATGTCTATATTTTATCCCTATATCTATTATATCTATTATGTCTATATTTTATACCTTTATCTATTACACCTATTTTGTCTATATTTTATACCTACATCTATTATGTCTATATATTATACCTCCATCTATTATATCTATTATGTCTATATTTTATACCCATACCTATTATGTCTATATTTTATACCTATATCTATTATATGCATTATGTCTATATTTTATACCTATATCAATTATGTCTATATTTTCTACCTCTATCTATTATATCTATTATGTCTGTATTTTATTCCTTTATCTATTTTATCTATTATGTCTATATTTTATACCTATACCTATTATGTCTATAATTTATACCTATATCTATTATATCTATTATATCTATATTTTATATGTATGTATATTATATCTATTATATCTCAATTTTATACCTCTTATATCTATTATATCCATATTTTATACCTATATCTATTATACCTACTATGTCTATGTTTTATATGTATATCTATTATACTTATTATGTCTATATTTTATACCTATATCTATCATATCTATTATGTCTATGTTTTTTTTTTTTATTATACTTTAAGTTCTAGGGTACATGTGCATAACGTGCAGGTTTGTTACATATGTATACTTATGCCATGTTGGTGTGCTGCACCCATCAACTCGTCAGCACCCATCAATTCATCATTTATATCATGTATAACTCCCCAATGCAATCCGTCCCTCCTCCCCCCTCCCCCCTCCCCATGATAGGCCCCAGTGCGTGATGTTCCCCTTCCCGAGTCCAAGTGATCTCATTGTTCAGTTCCCACCTATGAGTGAGAACATGCGGTGTTTGGTTTTCTGTTCTTGTGATAGTTTGCTAAGAATGATGGTTTCCAGCTGCATCCATGTCCCTACAAAGGACGCAAACTCATCCTTTTTTATGGCTGCATAGTATTCCATGGTGTATATGTGCCACATTTTCTTAATCCAGTCTGTCACAGATGGACATTTGGGTTGATTCCAAGTCTTTGCTATTGTGAATAGTGCCGCAATAAACATACGTGTGCATGTGTCTTTGTAGTAGAATAATTGATAATCCTTTGGGTATATACCCAGTAGTGGGATGGCTGGGCCATATGGTACATCTAGTTCTAGATCCTTGAGGAATTGCCATACTGTTTTCCATAATGGTTGAACTAGTTTACAATCCCACCAACAGTGTAAAAGTGTTCCTATTTCTCCACATCCTCTCCAACACCTGTTGTTTCCTGACTTCTTAATGATTGCCATTCTAACTGGTGTGAGATGGTATCTCATTGTGGTTTGGATTTGCATTTCTCTGATGGCGAGTGACGATGAGCATTTTTTCATGTGTCTGTTGGCTGTATGAATATCTTCTTTTGAGAAATGTCTGTTCATATCCTTTCCCCACTTTTTGATGGGGTTGTTTGTTTTTTTCTCGTATATTTGTTTGAGTTCTTTGTAGATTCTGGATATTAGCCCTTTGTCAGATGAGTAGGTTGCAAAAATGTTCTCCCATTCTCTAGGTTGCCTGTTCACTCTGATGGTAGTTTCTTTTGCTGTGCAAAAGCTCTTTAGTTTAATTAGATCCCATGTGTCAATTTTGGCTTTTGCTGCCGTTGCTTTTGGTGTTTTAGACATGAAGTCCTTGCCCATGCCTATGTCCTGAATGGTACTACCTAGATTTTCTTCTAGGGTTTTTATGGTATTAGGTCTAACATTTAAGTCTCTAATCCATCTTGAATTAATCTTCGTATAAGGGGTAAGGAAAGGATCCAGTTTCAGCTTTCTACTTATGGCTAGCCAATTTTCCCAGCACCATTTATTAAATAGGGAATCCTTTCCCCATTTCTTGTTTCTCTCAGGTTTGTCAAAGATCAGATGGCTGTAGATGTGCGGTATTATTTCTGAGGACTCTGTTCTGTTCCATTGGTCTATATCTCTGTTTTGGTACCAGTACCATGCTGTTTTGGTTACTGTAGCCTTGTAGTATAGTTTGAAGTCAGGTAGCGTGACGCCTCCAGCTTTGTCCTTTTGACTTAGGATTGTCTTGGCAATGCGGGCTCTTTTTTGGTTCCATATGAACTTTAAAGCAGTTTTTTCCAATTCTGTGAAGAAACTCATTGGTAGCTTGATGGGGATGGCATTGAATCTATAAATAACCTTGGGCAGTATGGCCATTTTCACGATATTGATTCTTCCTATCCATGAGCATGGTATGTTCTTCCATTTGTTTGTGTCCTCTTTGATTTCACTGAGCAGTGGTTTGTAGTTCTCCTTGAAGAGGTCCTTTACATCCCTTGTAAGCTGGATTCCTAGGTATTTTATTCTCTTTGAAGCAATTGTGAATGGAAGTTCATTCCTGATTTGGCTCTCTGCTTCTCTGTTACTGGTGTATAAGAATGCTTGTGATTTTTGCACATTAATTTTGTATCCTGAGACTTTGCTGAAGTTGCTTATCAGCTTAAGGAGATTTTGGGCTGAGACGATGGGGTTTTCTAAATATACAATCATGTCATTTGCAAACAGGGACAATTTGACTTCTTCTTTTCCTAACTGGATACCCTTGATTTCTTTCTCTTGCCTGATTGCCCTAGCCAGAACTTCCAACACTATGTTGAATAGGAGTGGTGAGAGAGGGCATCCCTGTCTTCTGCCAGTTTTCAGAGGGAATTTTTCCAGTTTTTGCCCATTCAGTATGATATTAGCTGTGGGTTTGTCATAAATGGCTCTTATTATTTTGAGATACGTTCCATCAATACCGAATTTATTGAGCGTTTTTAGCATGAAGGGCTGTTGAATTTTGTCAAAAGCCTTTTCTGCATCTATTGAGACAATCATGTGGTTCTTGTCTTTGGTTCTGTTTATATGCTGGATTACGTTTATTGATTTGCGAATGTTGAACCAGCCTTGCATCCCAGGGATGAAGCCCACTTGATCATGGTGGATAAGCTTTTTGATGTGCTGCTGAATCCGGTTTGCCAGTATTTTATTGAGGATTTTTGCATCAATGTTCATCAGGGATATTGGCCTAAAATTCTCTTTTTCTGTTGTGTCTCTGCCAGGCTTTGGTATCAGGATGATGTTGGCCTCATAAAATGAGTTAGGGAGGATTCCCTCTTTTTCTATTGATTGGAATAGTTTCAGAAGGAATGGTACCAGCTCCTCCTTGTACCTCTGGTAGAATTCAGCTGTGTATCCATCTGGTCCTGGACTATTTTATACCTATACCTATTATGTCTATAATTTATACCTATAACTATTATATCTATTATATCTATATTTTATACTTATGTATATTATATCTATTTTATCTCAATTTTATACCTCTCTTATATCTATTATATCCATATTTTATACCTATATCTATTATACCTACTATGTCTATGTTTTATATGTATATCTCTTATATCTATTATGTCTATATTTTATACCTATATCTATCATATCTATTATGTCTATGTTTTATACTTATATCTGTCAATATTTTGTAGCTATATCTATTGTATCTATTATGTCTATATTTTATACGTACATCTATTATATCTATTATGTCTATATTTTATACCTATATCTATTATACCTACTCTGTAAATATTTTATACCTATATCTACTATATCAATTATATCTATATTTTATACCTATATCTATTATATCTATTATGTCTATATTTTATAACCATACCTATTATGTCTATATCTTATACCTGTATCTATTATATGCATTATGTCTATATTTTATACCTATATCAATTATATCTATATTTTCTACCTGTATCTATTATATCTATTATGTCTATATTTTATACCTTTATTTTATCTATTATGTCTATATTTTATGCCTCTACCTATTATGTCTATATTTTATAACTATATCTATAATACCTACTATGTCTATGTTTTATATGTATATCTATTGTATCTATTATGTCTATATTTTATATCTATATCTATTATATCTATTATGTCTCAATTTTATACCTCTCTTATATCTATTATATCCATATTTTATACCTATATCTATTATACCTACTATGTCTATGTTTTATATGTATATCTATTATATCTATTATGTCTATATTTTATACCTATATCTATCATATCTATTATGTCTATGTTTTATACTTATATCTGTCTATATTTTGTAGCTATATCTATTGTATCTATTATGTCTATATTTTATATGTACATCTATTATATCTATTATGTCTATATTTTATACCTATATCTATTATACCTATTATGTAAATATTTTATACCTATATCTATTATATCAATTATATCTATATTTTATAACTATATCTATTATATCTATTATGTCTATATTTTATAACCATACCTATTATGTCTATATCTTATACCTGTATCTATTATATGCATTATGTCTATATTTTATACCTATATCAATTATATCTATATTTTCTACCTATATCTATTATATCTGTTATGTCTATATTTTATACCTATGTCTATTATATCTATTTTGACTGCCTTGTATACCTATATCTAATATATATATTATGTCCATATTTTATACGTAAACCTATTATATCTATTATGTCTATATTTAATACCTAAATCTATTACATCTATTATGTCTATATTTTATACCTTTATCTATTATACCTATTTTGTCTATATTTTATACCTATATTTATTATGTCTATATTTTATACCTCTATCTATTATATCTATTATGTCTATATTTTATACCCATACCTATTATGTCTATATTTTATACCTATATCTATTATATCTATTATGTCTATGTTTTATACGTATATCAATTATGTCTATATTTTCTACCTCTATTATATCTATTATGTCTATATTTTATTCCTTTATCTATTTTATCTATTATGTCTATATTTTATACCTATACCTATTATGTCTATAATTTATACCGATATCTATTATATCTATTATATCTATATTTTATACCTATGACTATTATATCTATTATGTCTCAATTTTATACCTCTCTTATATCAATTATGTCCATATTTTATACCTATATCTATCATACCTACTATGTCTATGTTTTATATGTATATCTATTATATTATGTCTATATTTTATGCCTATATCTATCATATCTATTATGTCTATGTTTTATAAGTGTATCTATTATATCTATTATGTCTATATTTTATACCTACATTTATTATATGTATTATGTCTATATTTTATACCTATATCTATTATATCTTCTATGTCTATATTTTATACCTATATCTATTATATGTACTATGTCTATATTTTATACCTATATCTATTACATCTATTATGTCTATAGTGTATACCTATATCTATTATGTCTATTATGTCTTTATTTTATACCTATATCTATTACATCATTATGTGTATATTTTATACCTAAATCTGTTATATCTATTATGTCTATATTGTGTACCTATATCTATTGTGTCTATGTTTTATATCTATATCTATTATATCTATTATATCTATGTTTTATACATATATCTATTATATCTCTTATGTCTATATTTTATACCTATATCTATTATATCTATTATGACTCTATTTTATTTATTTATCTGTTATATTTATTATGTCTATATTTACTACCTAAATGTATTATATTTACTATGTCTATATTTTATCTCTCCATCTTTTATAACTATTTTGTCTATAATTTATACCGATATTTATTAAATCTATATTTTACACCTATATCTATTATATCTCTTATATCTATATTTTTATCTGTATCTATTATATCTACATTTTATACCTATATCCATTATATCTATTATATCTATATTTTATACATGTATCTATCATATCTATTATATCTATATTTCATACCTATATCTATTGTATCTATATTTTATGCCTATGTCTATTATATGTATTATGTCTATGTTTCATACCTGTATTTATTGTATCTATTATGTATATATTTTATACCTATATCTAATATACCTAATATGTCTGTATGTTATACCTACATTTATTATACGTATTATGTCTATATTTAATACGTATATCTATTACATCTATTATGTCTATATTTTATACCTATATCTCTTATATCTATTATGTCTACCTTTTATACCGATATATGCTATATCTATTATGTCTGTCTTTTATACCTATATCTATTATATCTATTATGTCTATATTTTATACCTATATCTATTATATCTCATATGTCTATATATTATAACTATATCTATTATATCTATTATGTCTATATTTTATACCTATATCTATTACATCTATTTTGTCTATATTTTATAGCTATATCTATTATATCAATATTTTATACCTATATCTATCACATCTATATTTTATACGTATCTATTGTATCTATTATGTCTATATTTTATACCTATATTTATTATATGTATATTTAATACCTATATCTATTATATCTATTATGTATATATTTTATACATATATCTATATCTATTATGTGTGTTTTTTATATGTATATCTATTATATCTATTATGTCCCTATTTTATACCTATATCTATTACGTCTATTATGTCTATATTTTATTCCTATATCTATTATGTCTATTATGTGTATATTTTATACCTAAATCTATTATATTTATTATGTCTATATTGTGTACCTATATCTATTTTGTCTGTATTTTATATCTATATCTATTACATCCTTTATGTCTATATTTCATACGTATATCTATTATATCTGTTATGTCTATATATTATATCTATATCTATTATATCTATTATGTCTATATTTTATACCTGTATCTATTATATGTATTATGTCTCTATTTAATTACCATATCTATTATAATTATTATGTCTATATTTAATACCTATTTGGATTATATCTACTATGTCTATATTTTGTATCTCCATCTATTATAACTATTATGTCTATATTTTATCCCTCTATTATATCTATTATGTCTATATTTTATACCTCTTTTATATCTATTATGTCTATATTTTATACCTCTATTATAATTATAACGTCTATAATTCATACCTCTATCTATTATATATATGATATCTATATTTTTAACCTCCATTATATCGATAATGTCTCTATTTTATTGCAATATCTACTACATCTATTGTGTTTATATTTTATACCTCTATCTCTTATATTTATTATGCCTATATTTTATACCTCTATCTATTATATGTATTATATCTATTACGTCTGTATTTTAAACCTCTATCTATTGTATCTATTATGTCTATATTTTTTACCTCTATTATATCTATTATGTATATATTTTATACCTCTATCTATTATATCTGGTTTTTATTTTATACCTCTATTATATCTATAATGTGCATAATTTATACTTATATCTATTATATATATTCTTTCCATATTTTATACCTATGTCTATTATATCTATTTTGTCTATATTTTAATCCTATATCTATTATATCTATTCTATCTATATTTTATACCCATATCTATTATATCTATTATGTCTATATTTTATACCTATATCTATTATATATTTTATGTCTACATTTTATACATATATCTATTATATCTATGGTGTCTATATTTTATACTTATATCTGTTATATCTATTATGTCTATATTTTAAACCTATATCTATTATGTCTATTACCTCTACATTTTATATCCATATCTATTATACCTATTATGTCTACATTTTATAACTCTATTATATCTATTATGTCTATAATTTATACCTCTATCAATTATATCTATTATGTCTATATTTTATACCTCTATCTATTATATCTGTGATGTCTATATTTTATACCTCTATTATATCTATTTTGTCTATATTTTATATCTCTATCTATTATATCTATGATGTCCATATTTTATACCTATATCTATTATATCCATTATATCTATATTTTATACCTATTTCTATTATATCTATATTTATACCTCTATCTATTTTAACTAATATATCTATATTTTATACTTTTATCTATTATATCTATTATGTCTATATTTGATGCCTATATCGATTATGTCTATATTTGATACTTATATCTAACGTATCTATTATGTCTATATTTTATACCTATATCGACCATATCTATTATGTCTATGTTTTATAACTCTATCTATTATATCTATTATGTCTATATTTTAAACCTATATCTATTATATCTATCATGTCTATATTTTATACCTCTATCTCTTATATCTATTATATCAATATTTTAAACCTCTATCTATTATATTTATTATGTCTATATTTTATACCTCTATCTATTATGTGTATTATGTCTATATTTTATAACTATATTTATTATATCTATTATGATTATATTTTATACATATATCTATTATGTCTATATTTTACCTATATCTATCATATATATTATGTGTATATTTTATACCTGTATCTGTTATATCTATTATATCTATATTTTATACACATATCTGTTATATCTATTACGTCTATATTTTATACCTATATCTATTTTATCTACTATGTATATATTTTATACCTCCATCTATGATATCTAATATGTCTACATGCTTTACCTATATCTATTATATATATTATGTCTATATTTCATACCCATATCTATTACGTCTGTATTTTATACCTTTATCTATTATATCTATGATGTCTATATTTTATACCTATATCTTTTGTATGTATTATGTCTATAATTTATACCGATATCTATTATATCTATTATGTCTATACTTTATAACTATATCTATTATGTCTATATTTTATACCTGTATCGATTATATTTATTATGTCTATATTTTATACCTATATCTATTATATCTCTTATGTCTGTATTTTTTACCTATATCTATTATATCTATTATATTTATAGTTTATACCTATATCTCTTATGTATATATTTTATACCTATATCGATTATATCTATTATGTCTATATTTTATACCTTTATCTATTATACCTCTGATGTCTATATTTTATATCTATATCTATTATCTCTATATTTTATACCTATATCTATTATATCTATTATGTGTATATTTTATTCCTATATCTATGATATCAATTATTTCTGTATTGTATACCTATATCTATTATATCTATTATGTCTATATTTGATACCTATACCTGTTATGTCTGTATTTTATACCTATATGTATCATTTCTATTATATCTATATTTTATACCTATATCTATTATATCTATTATGTCTATATTTTATACCTATAACTATTATATCTTTTATGCCTATATTTTATACGTATGTATATTATATCTCTTATGTCTATATTTTATTCCTATAACTATTATATCTAATATGTCTATATTTTATACCTATATCTATTGTATCTATATTTTATACCTGTATCTATTATATGTATTACATCTATACTTTATACCTATATTATACTATCTATTATATCTGTATTTTATGCCAGTATCTATTTCATCGATTATATGTATTATATATATATTTTATATCTATGTCTATAATACCTATTATATCTATACTTTATACCTATATCTACTATAACTCTTATGTCTATATTTTATACCTCTATCTATTATAGCTATTATGTCTATATTTTATACCTATATCTATTATATCTCTTATGTCTGTATTTTTTACCTATATCTATTATATCTATTATATTTATAGTTTATACCTATATCTCTTATGTATATATTTTATACCTATATCGATTATATCTATTATGTCTATATTTTATACCTTTATCTATTATACCTCTGATGTCTATATTTTATATCTATATCTATTATCTCTATATTTTATACCTATATCTATTATATCTATTATGTGTATATTTTATTCCTATATCTATGATATCAATTATTTCTGTATTGTATACCTATATCTATTATATCTATTATGTCTATATTTGATACCTATACCTGTTATGTCTGTATTTTATACCTATATGTATCATTTCTATTATATCTATATTTTATACCTATATCTATTATATCTATTATGTCTATATTTTATACCTATAACTATTATATCTTTTATGCCTATATTTTATACGTATGTATATTATATCTCTTATGTCTATATTTTATTCCTATAACTATTATATCTAATATGTCTATATTTTATACCTATATCTATTGTATCTATATTTTATACCTGTATCTATTATATGTATTACATCTATACTTTATACCTATATTATACTATCTATTATATCTGTATTTTATGCCAGTATCTATTTCATCGATTATATGTATTATATATATATTTTATATCTATGTCTATAATACCTATTATATCTATACTTTATACCTATATCTACTATAACTCTTATGTCTATATTTTATACCTCTATCTATTATAGCTATTATGTCTATATTTTATACCTATATCTATTATTTCCAAGTCTATATTTTAACTATATCTGTTATATCTATTATGTCTATATTTTATTCCAATACCTATTATATGTATTATGTCTATCTATTGTATCTATTATGTCTACATTTTATACCTCTATCTATTATATCTATTATGTCTATATATTATACCTATATCTATTATGTCTATTATGTCTATATTTTATACCTATATCTATTATAACTATTATGTCTATATTTTATACCTCTATCTATTATATCTTTTAGGTCTACATTTTATACCTCTATCTATTATATCTATTAGGTCTATATTTTATACCTATATCTATTATGTCCATTATGTCTATATTTTATACCTATATCTATTATATCTATTTTGTGTATATCTTATACCTATATCTATTATATCTCTTAGGTCTATATTTTATACCTATATCTATTATGTATATATTTCATACCTATATCTATTTTGTCTACTGTGTCTATATTTTATACGTATATCTATTATATCTATTATGTCTATATTTTATATCTATATCTATTATATCTATTATGTCTACATTTTATACGTATATCTATTATATGTATTATGTCTATATTTTATACCTATATCTATTATGTATATATTTCATACCTATATCTATTTTGTCTACTGTGTCTATATTTTATACGTATATCTATTATATCTATTATGTCTATATTTTATATCTATATCTATTATATCTATTATGTCTACATTTTATACGTATATCTATTATATGTATTATGTCTATATTTTATACCTATATCTATGATATCCGTTATGTCTACATTTTATACCTATATCTATTATATCTCTTATGTCTATATTTTGTACCTATATCTATTATGTCTATATTTTATACCTGTATCTATTATATCTATTATGTCTATATTTTATACCTCTATTATATCTATTATGTCTATATTTTATACCTCTGTCTATTATATCTATTGTGTCTATATTTTATACATATAGATATTATGTTTATATTTTATACCTATATCTATTATATCTATTATATCTATAGTTCATGCCTATATCTATTGTTTCTATATTTTTACCTATGTCTATTATAACTCTTATGCCTATATTTTATTTTATGTTTTTATTTTTTATTTTTTGAGACAGAGTCTCGCTCTGTCGTCCAGGCTGGAGTGCAGTGGCCGGATCTCAGCTCACTGCAAGCTCCGCCTCCCGGGTTTAAGCCATTCTCCTGCCTCAGCCTCCCGAGTAGCTGGGACTACAGGCGCCTGCCACCTCGCCTGGCTATTATTTGTATTTTTTGTAAAGACGAGGTTTCACCGAGATAGCCAGGAGGGTCTCGAAGTCCTGACCTCGTGATCCGCCCTTTTCGGCCTCCCAAAGTGCTGGGAATACAGGGGTGAGGCACCGCGCCCGGCCTTATGTCTATATTTTATACCTATATCTCTTTTATCTATTATGTCTATATTTTATACCTATATCTATTATATCTATTATGTCTATATTATATACATATATCGATTAAATCTATTATGTCTATATTTTATATCTATATCTATTATGTCTATATTTTATACCTAAATCTATTATATCTATTATGTCTATATCTTAAACATATATCTATTATATCTATTATGTGTATGAATTATACCTATATCTATTGTGTCTGTATTTCATGCCTGTATTTTTATATCAGTTAAGTCTATATTTTATACCTATATCTATTATACCTATTATGTCTATATTTTATACCGATATCTATTATGTCTATATTGGATCCCTATGTCTATTATATCTACTCTGTCTATATTTTATAACTATATCTATTATATCTAACATGACTATATTTTATACCTATATCTATTATATATATTATGTCTATATTTTATACCTATATCTGTTATGTCTATATTTTATACCTATCTCTATTATATCTATTATGTCTATATTTTATACCTATATCTATTATGTCTATATTTTAAACCTGTATCTATTACATCTGCTTTGTCTATATTTTAAACCTATACCTATTATATCTATTATGTCTATATTTTATACGTATAATTATTATATCTATTATGTCTGTTTTATACCTATATCTTTTACGTCTATATTTTATATCTATATTTATTATATCTATTATGTCTGTATTTTATACCTATATCTATTGTTTCTATTATGTCTATATCTTATATATGTATCTATTATGTCTATTATGTATATATTTCATACCTATATCTATTATATCTATTATGTCTATATTTTATTTCTACATCTATTATATTTATTATGTCTTTATTTTATACCTACATCTCTTATATCTATTATGACTGTATTTTATACCTTTATCTATTATACCTATTATGTCTACATTTTATACCTATATCTATTAGGTCTGTATTTTATACCTATATCCATTATGTCTATTATGACTGTATTTTATACTTTCATCTATTATATCTATTGTGTCTACATTTTATACCTAGATCTATTAGGTCTGTATTTTATACCTATAAATATTATATCTATTATGTCTGTATTTAATACCTATATCTATTATTTCTATTATGTGTATATTTTATACCTATATCTATTATATCTATTATGTCTATATTTTATACCTGTATCTATTACATCTATTATGTCTATATTTTATATCTCTATTATGTCTATGTCTACATTTTATCCTATATGATAGATAAGTATAAAATAGTAGATTACTAATAGCTTATATGTTAAATATTACTAGTATCCAATTAGTATTATAACAAATATAGCATAGTAGAAATACATGATCTATGTATAAATATAGGCATAAAAGATATAATGGATTATAGGAAAAATAAAAGATAGACATATAAAAATATAGGTTAATATAGACATAAATGTATAAACATATAGGTATGAAATAAGACATAATGTATAATAGATATGGTATACAATATAGAAACATATATCATCAATAGAGTAGGTATAAAATCTATACATAATAGATATAATAGATATAGGTATAAAAATATAGACATAAGATATAACAAATATAAGGTATAAAAATATAGATATAGTTAGATAGATATAGTATAAAATAGACATAAAGATATAATATAATAGTGTATAAAATATAGACATAATAGATATAATAGATTAGGTACACAATATAGACATAATAGATATAATAGATATAATAGTATAGAAATATAGATATACTAGATATCTTATAAAATATAGATATACATAGTATATAGAATATACGTATAAAATAGATATAATTGAATAGTATAAAATATAGATATAAGAGATAAATATACAATATAAAATGTTGATATAAAATGTATAGATATATAGTATATAAAATATAAATATAATAATATAATAGTATAGGTAAATACATCATATAATTTAGATAAGTAAAAAAATATATATAATATAAGGTCAAATATGATATACTAGAGTATAAAATAGTAGACATAATAGATATAATAGATATGTTATAAAATGATAGACTAATCATATAATAGAGGTATAAAATATAGACAAATAGTATAATAGATATGAGGTATAAATATGACATAATAGACTAATAGATACTGGTAAGAAATACTAGACATTAATAATAGAATGTTATAAATAAGACATAATTATATAATAGAATAGGTATAAATATATACAAATAGATATACTGATATAGACCTAATAGATAATAAGATATAGTAATTGGTATAATAGATATATACATAGATATCCGATCTAATATCTCGATACTAGTTATAAATATAACTAATAATATAGGTATAAAATATAGATCATAGATACATTAGATATATATAAATATGACATAATAGATACAGGTATCAATATAGATATAATAGATATAGGTGTACAAATAGATATAATGAATATAATAGATATATGTACAAATCGACATAATAGATATAATCTATATAGGTTAAAATATAGACAATCACTCGATCATGTACTAGACAGGTATATCATGATAGACATAAGTCGACTATAGGTAATACAACTATGACATAATAATGTAAATAGATAGAGTTATAAATATAGACATCATAGTTTTATAGGTATAAATACAGACATAATAAGATACGTTAGATATGGATATCAAATATAGACCTAATCATACTAGAGCATCAATAGTGACATAATAGATATAATAATATAGATAAATGAGATATATAGTAGATAAGATGATAGAGGTA
>NW_022143472.1:0-25515 GCF_007565055.1 Rhinopithecus roxellana
TCCTGACCTCAGCCCCCTTGGCACCCTCCACGCGCCCCACCACTGCAAAGCCAGCCCTGACCGCTCAGTCGCCCAGAGACAGGTAGAGCTGATGATGGTCTCCAGAGCCGCCCCCCTCACAGCATCTTATCGGCCACACTTGAGGGCCAGGGAGAGCTGGAGCTCATGGTAGATGACACCTGGGCCTCGCTGGGTTATGACGACGCTTTGTCTGTAGAAGTAGCACAGCCGCTGGACGGCCTGCAGCTGGCCTGGGCAGAAGACAAAATGGAAGACGTCAGGCTCCAGCATCGAAGCGAGGTGGCGGGTCGGAGGCCCCTGCGCGTGCTCGTCCTTTCACACCTCTGTGAACCTGGGCCCCATAGGCGGGCAGCCTGAGCTCAGACAGGCCTGTACCTGTGCAAGGCAGACGCCGAGCACACCGTGACATGGGCACCGCTTGGTGCACATGCTCATGGTAGAGGCCGGCCTTCTTTACAAACTCCCAGGGCCGAGGTCCTGGCCGGGCTCGGCCCCCGCACCAGGCCATCTATTTCGCTTCACAAAGCCCTCTGGGCCAGGACCAGGGCCGCCTTCAGCCTGAGCTTGAGGGCCAGGGGCCACAAGTAGCCCCTGTCCCCAGATGGAACCCCGGTGAGAGCAAAGCCAAGCGTCATATCTGCCACACATGGCATCCTGTTGGGGGAAATGGGGTTCAAAACACGCCCTGGTGTTCCACACTGCTTCTCTTCATGCAAACCAGGCTCCAAACCCACAGGCTCCACTGGCCTCTCCCAAAGTCAGTGGTGCTGGGAACAGTGGAAAGCTTCTGATTTTCTAGTGTCAGAAACATTCCGAAGATTAAACACCGCAAACCAGGTATTGCCAAATGGACATGTGGTCACACACGCCACCCAACAACAGGACAGTCCCCTCGAGCACCCATGCGTACATTCCCATGACAGACCATGTGCCGGCCACAAAACCCGCCTCAGTGAATGGAGAAAGACTGAGACCAAAGCAGAGGTGTCTTCAGCTGTACTGGCACGAAACTGGAAGTCAACAGTGGAGAAAACGTGGGAAATTCAAAAATATGTGGAAATAATTACACACTCCTAAAAACCCGTGAGTTCAAAGAAGAGACCATCAGGGAAACTGAAAACTACTTTGAGAAGAATGCAAACATATGCACAGTCCGCGCCAGTGCGGTGGCTCCGCCTGTCTCCCAGCACTATGGGAGGGCCGAGGCGAGGATCACTTGAGTCAGGAGTTTGAGATCAGCCTGAGAAACATGGTGAAAACCTCGTCTCTATAAAAAATACAAAAATTAGCCGGGTGTGGTGGTGCACATCTGTAATTCAGCTACTCGGGAGGCTGAGAGAATGAGAATGGGTTGATGGGTTAGAGTTGCATTGAGCCAAGGATTTGCCACCACTGCACCCCAGCCTGGGCAATAGAGCAAAACCTTAAAAAAAAAAAAAAAAAAATAGCACCGCATATCAAAAATCGAGATGCAGCTAAGGCAGTGCTGCTGAAAGGGAAATTTATCACTGTAAATGTCTACATTCAAAGAAAAATTCTCAATCAAAAACCTAACGTTCCACCTTGAGAAACTAGAAAATGAACTAAATCCAAAGTGAAAAAAAGGAAGAAAAAATAATAAAACGTGCGAGTGGAAATGGGAAGTAAAAACAGAGAATGGAAAAACGAGATAGTCAAACAGAACCAAAAAGTGGATTTTTTGAAAATAATAAAGTTACAAGTCTTTCACCAGACTGCCCAAGAAAAGAAAATGGGACACAAATGACTCAAATCAGAGATTGAGCACCATGGCTCACGCCTGTCATCCCAGCTTTGTGGGAGGCCGAGGTGGGAAGGATCGCTGGAGGCCAGCATTCAAGACCAGCCTGGGGGAACATGATGAGACATAATAGATACAGGTATCAAATATAGACAGATATAATAGATATAGGTTTAAAATATAGACAATGTACATGGATAAAAAATATAGACAAGAGATAGGTATAAAATAAAGACATAATAGATAGATATAGGTATAAAATATAGACATAATAGATATAATAGATACAGGCATAAAAAATAGACATAATAGATATAATAGATACAGGCATAAAAAATAGACACAACAGATATAATAGATATAGGTATAAACATATAGACAATAGATTATAGTATAAAAATATACACATAATAGATATAGGTATAAAAATATAGACATACTATATGTATAAAATATAGACACAATAGATATAGAGGTATGAAATATAGGACATGGTAGATATATAGGTATAAAATATCGACATAATAGGTATAAAAATATAGGTATAAAATATCGACATAATGTATATAAAAAAGATACGTATAAAATATAGACATAATAGATATAAAATATAGACATAAAAGATAAAAATACAGGTATAAAATATAGACATAAGAGATATAATGATATAGGTATAAAATATATATATAATAGTTAGGTATAACATATAGATTGTAATAGATATAATAGATATAGGTATAAGATGTAGCCATATCAGATATAATAGATGGAGGTATAAATTAGATATATTATGGTTATAAAAAAATATACATAGGATATAATAGTGGTAGGTATAAAATATAGATATAATAGATATAGACTATAAAATATAGATATAATCGATATAGTTTAAAATATAGACATAATACATAGATATAAAATATTAGACATAATAGAACTAATAGACACAGGTATAAAACATAGATATAATAGATATAGGTATAAAATATGATATGAGATATACGATAAAATATTGATATAATTGATACATGTATAAAATATAGATATAATAGATATATAGATATAGGTATAAAATATAGTACAGTAGATATAGGTATAACTAAAGTTATACATATAGGTATAAAATGTAGATACAAAGCTATAGACATAGGTATAAATATAGACATAACAGATACAACAGATATAGGTATAAAAATATAGACAGATATAATAGATACAGCTATATAAAATATAGACAAGATTGTCTAGATATAGGAATAAAATATACACATAATATGATAGATAGACATATTACATAATAGATAAGGTAATAAACATAGTCTTAATAGATATAACAGATATAGTTATAAAAATATAGACATAATAGATATAATAGATACAGGTATTATAGACATAATAGATATACGTATAAAATAAGACAATAGTTATAATAGAGGTATAAAATGTAGACATAATGGATATAATAGATATAATTAGGTAGAGTGTATAAAATATAGACGTAATAGATATAATAGAGGTCATAACATATAGACATAATAGATATAATAGAGGTATAAAATATAGACATAATAGATATAATAGAGTATAAAAATATAGACCTAACAGAAACAAACTACATATTAAAAAATAGACGTTATAAATATAGGACATAATAGATGTAATAGAGAGGAATAAAATATAGACATAATAGATATAAGAGTAATAATAGAGGGTATAAAATATGGACATACTAGATATAATAGAGGTATAAAATATAGACATAAAAAATAGAGGTATAAACATGTAGACATAATAGATATAATAGATATAGCTATAAACATATAGGCATAATAGATATAATAGATAAAGATTAAAAAATAGACATAAAGTATAATAGATATAGGTATAAAATAATAGACATAATAGACATAGGTATAAAATAAAAGACATAATAGATATATAGATATACGTAAAAAAATATAGACAATAGGTGTACTAGATACAGGTATAAATATGACATAATAGATATAACAGGTATAGGCATAAAATATAGACATGAAAGATATAAAAGATATTGGTATAAATATAGACAATAGCTATAGGTATAAAATATCGATATAATAGTTATAATAGATAAAAGTGTAAAATATAGACATAATAGATATAGTTATAAAACATAGACATAATAGATAAAATAGATATAGGTATAAATTATAGATAGAATAGATAGAGGTATAAATTAGACATATAGACTATAATATATAGATATAAAATATTGACATAGAATATAAAAGATAGAGGTATGAAATACAGGACATAACACGTATCATAGAGGTATAAAAATAGGACATAATAGCTATAAATAGTGTTAAGAAATAAGACATATAGGTATGAAATACAGACATAACAGATATAGGTATGAAATACAGACATAATAGATATAATAGAGGTATAAAATATAGAGTAATAGAAATAATAGATCTATAACATATAGCCCTAATAAGATATAATCAGAGTGCTAAAATATTATGGTGGGGGGGTGTTGTGTAATAATATAATATCTATTATATCACTTATGTCTATGTTTTATACCTATATCTCTTATATCTATTAAGTCTATATTGTATACCTATATCTATTATGTCTATATTTTATACCTAAATCTATTATATCTATTATGTCTATATTTTTTACCTATATCTACGATGTGTATTATGTCTATATTTTATACTTATATCTATCATATCTATTATGTGTATATTTTATACCTAAATGTATTATATCTATTATGTCTATATTGTGTACCTATATGTATTTGTCTATATTTTATATGTATATTAATTATATCTATTATGTCTATATTTTATACGTATATTTATTATATCTGTTATGTCTATATTTTATACCTATATTTATCATATGTATTATGTCTAAATTTTATACCCATATATATCATATCTATTATGTCTATGTTTTATACCTATATCTATTATATCACTTATGTCTATGTTTTATAACCGATATCTCTTATATCTACTAAGTCTATATTGTATACCTATATCTATATGTCTATATTTTATACCTAAATCTATTATATCATTATGTCTAATTTTTACCTATATCTACGATGTCTATTATGTCTATATTTTATGCTTATATCTATCATATCTATTATGGTGTATTTTATACCTAAATGTATTATATCTATTATGTCTATATTGTGTACCTATATGTATTTGTCTATATTTTATATGTATATTAATTATATCTATTATGTCTATATTTTATACGTATATTATTATATCAGTTATGTCTATTTTATACCTATCTATTATATCTATATGTCTCTATTTCATACCTACTCATTATATCTATTTAGTCTGTATTTTATACCTGTATCTATTACGTGTATATTTTATACCTAAATACTAATATATCTATTATGTCTATATTTTATACCTATATCTATATATCTATTATGTCTCTATTTTATACCTATATCTATTATATCTAGTATGTCTACATTGTTACCTATATCTATTAAGTCTTTATTTTATACCTATATTTATTATATCTATTATGTCTATATTTTATAACTATATATATTATGTATGTATTTATACCTAATCTATTATGTCTATTATGTCTATATTTTATACCTATATCGATTATATCTATTATGTCTATTTTACACCTATATCTATTATGTCTATTATGTCTATATTTTATACCTATATTTATATTTTATACCTATATCTATTATGTCTATATGTAATACCTATATCTATAATGTCTATTTGTCTATATTTATATCTATATCTATTATGTCTAATTTTATACCTATACTATTTTATCTTTTATGTCTATATTTATACCTATATGTATTATATCCATTATATCTCTATTTTATACCATATCTATTAGATCTATTATGTCTATTATTATTCCTATATCTATTATATCTATTATGTCTATATTTTATACCTATATCTATATATCTATTATGTCTGTATTTTTATACCTCTATTATGTCTATTGTCTATATTTAATACCTATATGTATATATTATGTCTATATTTTATGCCTATATTTATTATGTCTATTTGTATACCTATATCAGTATATCTAGTATCTCTTATATACCTCTGATATATATTATGTCTATATTTTATACCTATATTATATCCATTATATCTATAGTTTATACCTATATCATTATATATATATTTAACCTATATCGATTATATCTATTATCTCTAGATTTTATACCTCTATTATATCTATATTTTATACCTATATCTGTTATACCATTATGCCTATATTTTATACGTATATGTATATATATCTATATATCTTTATTCTACTTTATATTTTATACCTATATCTATTACATGTATATTTTATTCCTATATCTATTGTATCTATTATATCTATATTTATCTTACATTTATTATATTTTATACCTTTGTTATATCTATTTTATACCAATATCTATTCATATTTTATTCCTATATGTATTATATCTATATTTTATACCTATCTCTATTATATCTATTTTATCTATATTTTATACCCATATCCATTATATCTATTATGTCTATATTTCATACCTCTATTATATCGATTATGTCTATATTTAATAACTATATCTGTTATATTATGTTTATATTTTTTACCTATATCGATATCTATTATGTTTATAACTGTTATATCTATTATGTCAGTATTTTATACCTATATCTATTATATCTGTTATGTCTGTATTTTATACCTATATCGATTATATCTATTATGTTTTTAACTATATCTATTATGTCTATATTTTATACCTATATCTGTTATATCTATATTTTATACGTATATCTATTATGTCTACATTTATACCTATATCTATGTCTATTATGTCCATATTTGATACCTGTATCTTTTATGTGTATATTTTATATCTATATCTATGTTTATATTTTATACCTATATCTATTGTATCTATGATGTCTGTTCTTTATACCTATATCTATGATGTCTATATTTTATACCTATATCTGTTATATCTATGATGTCTGTATTTTATACCTATATCTCTTATATATCTATTATGTCGATATATCTATTTATATTTTATACCTATATCCATTATATCTATATATTTTATAGCTGTATCTATTATATTTTATAGCTACATCTATTATATATATTATATCTATATTTTATACCTATATCTATTTTATCTTTTATATCTATATTTTATACCTGTATCGTTATATCTATATTTTATACCTATATCTATTATATCTATATTTTGTACGTTTATTATATCTATATTTTATACCTATATCTATTATATCTACATTGTATTTCTATTATATCTGTATTTTATACCTGTATCTATTATATCTATTACATCTATGTTTTATATCTATCTCTATTATATCTATATTTTATACCCATATCTATATCTATATTTTATACCTATATCTATTATATCTATTTTTTATTCCTATATCTGTCTATATTTTGTTCCTATATTATATTTTATACCTACATTATGTCTACATTTTATACCTGCATCTATTATATCTGTCTATATTTTATACCTTTTTCTATTATATCTATTATGTCTATATTTTATACCTATATCTATTATGTCTCATCATGTTCCCCCAGGCTGACACATGAGCGGGCAATGGTGGCCTCTGGGTAAAGAAGGGGGATTGTAGTCAGGGGGACGCTCCTGGAGGAGGTGCCACCAAAGCTGAATCTTGACTGTCAAGTTGCATTTAACAAAGGAAGCAGGTCGGGAGAAGGATGTTTCGGAGGACGGCATCATCCTCACGTTGAATCCATGTTGCAAGATCCAACCCAAATCCCGGTGCCTCCTCTAGGAAGCCTGCCCAGGTGCCAGCCTGCACTGAGCAACTCCTTCCTGGAGTCCCGAGACACACCTGGAATCTTCACATCACCCAGGAAGGGTGGGGTGGGACCGGTGTCTTACCATTGGGTTCACAGACAGGGAAACCCCAGCTCAGGGCAGGAGTAGTGGGGCGGGGTCCCAGCCAGCCAGGCTGAGACCTGCTGGGTCAGGTCTGTCTCAAGGGGAGGTGCTGTGCCCCCTCTGCCCCAGCCCTGCAGGGGTGGAGAGCTGGGACTGGCAGACTCAGACCTGGGGTGTCTCCACCCCTCTGCCCAGCAGGCACCGCCCTTCCTCAGCATCGCACCGGCACCGCGTCGGTGCTCCTTATGGACTGAGGGGCCAGGGCACTCCAGTCCAGGGGCCGAGATCTTGGGGGCCTGAGAACAACATGAACTGGGGCAGCCCTAAGACCCCGCCCCGTATCCCCCACCGCAGGCCTGGGGCTGCCCGGGAGGCCCCCGCCCAGTGCTGGCGACACCTGGTGGTCAGAAGCGGTCTCTGCGGCCTCCCAAGTCCCAGCCAGACAGGGAGGTGCCAAGTGTCAGGCCCAGAGGGACGCTGCTCACCGCTCAGGGGCTCGCCTGGGACCCAGGGGACGGGCCTCCCAAAAGTGGGCCTTTATCTCTCTTGGTCAAGCTGCCACCCTCTCCGCCTGTCCAAGAGGAAGGAAAGGGCCAAGTAGTACCTGAGAGGCCAAAGTCCATGGTTGGGGTCGAGGGGCAGAGGCCTCCTTCACGTCCTTCCCATGCACAACCCTCCTTGCCATGCACAGCCCTCTGGGTCTCATCGTGACGGTGCTGTCAGCCCAGGCCAGCTTCCCACAGGGAGGCCCCCTCGGAATTCCCCAAGGGCAGCTGTCTTTCCAAGGCCACACCCTCCTCCTTGTATAGGAGGCTCTGGACCCAGGGCCCGGAGCAGTGGGAGAAAAAGCCAGGTCTGGATGGGGCCTGGAAGGCTGGCAAAGAAGCAGAGGTAAATGGGCATCTTTTCCAATTGCCTCTAAAATGGGGTCCCCTTTAGTCTACACATGAGAGTGAGCCCTGGAATAGGGTGGATTAGGTGTGTCCTGGCTCAGCCTGCCACTCACTAGCTGCTGCACACACTACAGGCACATGGAAATGAACACGCAAATGCACACACACGCACACACAGGCGTGCACACACAAGCGTGCACACAGGGACATGCACACACAGGCACACAAACACGCACATTCACATGCGCAGGCACACGCAGACACATATGCATTGGCTGGCTCCTTCCTGTTTAGTTGGGAAGCCCCCACCCCTTCAGGAAGCCTTTGCCTCCCCCCACCGGCTGAGTCCGGGGCCTCCTGGGCCCTTCACTGTCTCCTGGGCTTCCATCTGCCACAGCCCGGGCCACCTTTGTGGTCAATGTTCAGTCCCAGGTCCCTCAGACTGGGAGCAAGGACGTTAGGCTCAGCCATGCACCCAGCACAGAGTGCAGTGTTCGGCTGGGCCGGGGGGCATTGGATGAGCACTGGCGGTGACTCGGGGCCGTGAGGGAATGGACTGCTGCATCTTGGACTTTGTCCTTGGCCCTGGGAGCCATCTTGAGATGGTAAAGAGGGACAGGGCAGGCACGGGTCTTAGAGAGGTCCCTTGGGTCACCCCCATGTGGAGGAGGCGCCTGGGGAGAAGCCAGGTGGGGGGTGGGAGGGTCAAGGAGGAGGTCTGGGAGGCAGCATCCCAACCCAGGGATGGTGAGTTTGAGCCAAAGATGCATTGAAAATGGGAGTGGATGTCTGGGGAGCCACACATCGTCAATATTTCAGGGAACATTGACAGACGAGGATACCTGTGAGATGGTTTTGTACCTGGCCTGGCCCGTGGAGGGCCTGGAAATGGTCAGCATGGACGGGGGCCAGAGGGGAGCCTGGGTCACTCAACACTGTGCCCCTGCTGTGGCTTGGAGCCACGGGTCCTGCATGGAACGCTCAGAGCAGGCAGGATCTGCCCTGACCACAGCCCACGGGGAAAGCAGCCACTGCCTGCAGAAAGGGTGGGACTGGGACAGGAGGCTTCGGGTGAGTGGGGCGTAGGGACAGTCAGGAAGGCTTCCAGGGGTGTCAGGATCGTCCCCACCTCCTGCAGCTGAGACCACAGCAGTGTCACAGGCTTCAGGGCTCATGGGGTGAGCCAGCATTGGCTGGACATGTGGAATGACCTGGAGACAGGAACGGCCTCTGGGAAGACGGGCTCCGAGTCCCCCTTTTGCTGAGCATGGCCTGTCCCTTTCAGGACCCGTTTGATGCAGCCGGGTACTACCAGCTGGCACTGGCAGCCGCCGTGGACCTGGGCAACAAGAAGGCACAGCTGAAGATCTCCACGCGGCCGGCCACCATCTCCCACAACTTCCTCCTGGACCGCGAGAAGTCGCTCTTCTTCTACCGGAAGGCCAGGACCTTCGCCACAGTGCTCAATGTCTGCAGGGTCAACCTGCCTCCACTGCCACTCTGCGGGTGGGCCCCCTGGTTGGCCCCAGCCACCCTCGCTGAGGACAGCATCCGAGGGAGTGGGTTTTGTGCAAGGAGGATGGTCTCCTGCCTCTCCTGGTGTCTCCCGTGGCTCATTTTCTGGGAAATGGAGGCATGAAAGCAGGGTTCAAATAGCAATAATTTTTTTTTGCAATAACATACCGAAGTCCCCATGGCATCCTTCCCTGTGTGCTTCCTGGGCGGGGTCTAGGTGCCAGCTCCTTCCCTGATGGCAGCCCTCTGATCTTGGGGATGAGAAGGACCCTGAGTCCAACAGACCTGGGCCAGGTCACCATGAGTCTCGGTTTCCTCGGCGGCCAGAGGGGAGACGGTGGTGGAACTGCCTGGGCCGCTCCCTGCTCAGAGCTTTTGCTGTAGGTCTCCTGCCGCCCTTGCCTTTAACCTTCAGGCCACTGTGCCCGGATATGGGGGCTGCTAGTGTCCCTGTCCGCCATTGAAGAAATAGAGGCACAGAGAGGTTAGGTGTCTGGCCCACCGTCACGCAGCAGGTAGGGGCGGAGACGCAGAGCCCAGTACACTGACCACCACACCACCCTGCCAGCCTGCAGCCAGGAAGGTGTCCCCCATTAGGACCCAAGGTCAGCTCCTGGACCTCTCTTGTGGTATCAGGAGAGCCGCAGGCCAGTGAAGGTGGCCCCGGGGATCCCTCACTCAGTGTCCTCTGCTCCCAGACTTGGTTGGGCCGAGCCTGGCCAGTCCCACCTCTGGCCACTGGTCAGCCCTGCGGGAAGTGAGATGCACGGATCTCCGCCTGTGTAGACGCTGCTACCCAGTATTGAAAGCTTTATCTGGGCTGCCCCCCAGCCGTCCCCACATAACCCTCCCCTTCTGGCCCCCGGCCCTCATCCCAGTCCCTGGAATCCCAGGTTTTCCTTCTTGGGCTCTCTTGGCCCCAGGGAACACAGCTCACACCGTCTCTTTGCCAGTTTATGCAAGGAAACCGAGGTTCAGAGACTGTGGATGTCCCACATGATCTCACATACACTGCACTCTCCCAGGCTCCTCTTTTAAACACTTTAAATGAGGTGACTTTCACATCGCATGCAATCCAGGCCCCTCTTTTAAACACTTTAAATGAGGTGACTTTCACATCGCATGCAATTCACTATTTCAACGCGAATGTGGTGGCATTTGTGCACTCACAGTCCTGTGCAACCACTCACGCCATGTAGTTTCAAAACGTGTTCATCTCCCCAGAAGAAACCTCCCATCCTCACTAAGCAGTTACCCCTCCTTGGTATCCCCCAAGCCCCTCGTTTAATGGAAGGGGAAGCTGAGGCCCGGAGAGAGACTTGCCAGTGGGCGGAGCTCTGATAATAAGTAATCAGGCACCCATCTGCTGGTTCAATCCTGGGTTGGTTTTCCACCCAGCAGAGGTGACAGAGCCAGGAGGTTCTGGGAGCGCCACAGGTGTCACTGGTTCAGGCCTGGGTTGGTTTTCCACCCATCAGAGGTGACAGAGCCAGGAGGTTCTGGGATCCCATGCTTGCAGCCAGAGCCCTGCCCCGACCTTCCCCACCAGGGGGCAGCAGAGAGCTTTCCAGAACCGGCCGCGAGGCTGGCGGGAAGCAGCGGGTCAGAGCTGCTGACAAACCTCACGTGGACCCCAGATCGCTGTCTCCGTGGGTTGGGCTTGGGAATTGGAGAGGAGGCCGCATGATTGGAAACGTGAAGACAGCACGGCCTGGCTGGAGCAGCCGGAAGCGTCGTCACGTTTACTGAGGACACAGACTTCCTGCCCGCTGGGCCGGGCCGGGCCTGCAGCCATTCTTCTCGGGGTGGGGCCTGTAGGTCCGGGTTGCTCTCGGTCCCCGACCTGCCTCAGAGTCCGGGGGGCTTTGGAACTCTGCCTCCCCATCTCCACCCACCCTGGCTGGTGCCACGAGGGGACTGGATCCTGGGATCGTGTTCCTGTTGGGCAGCAGAGACTGGGGGACCAGAGGAGATGATGGGTCTTCAAGCCCCACATTCAAACCCCAGCCCGCCACGCACAGTCTGGGTGTTCGTGGTGAGGGAGTTGATGTCTCTGAGCCCCAGTTTTGTCACCACTAAAATGAGGCCCACATACTGGGGCAGAGTGCCAGCCCCAGGGCTAACAGAGGCCTCTTTCCTACTGACAATACCTCTTACTCCTAGGAACAGCTCCAACAACCACACACTAGGGAACACTCAACCCAGGCCAACTTGTCAGAGGCACGTGAGCCAGAGCGACTCCATCTTGAATGGAGGCTGGGTAAAGGCAGGCTGAGACCTGCTGGGCCGCCTTCCCAGGAGGCTAGGCATTCTTAGTCACAGGATGAGATAGGAGGTCGGCACAAGATACAGCTCATAAAGACCTTGCTGATAAAGCAGTTTTCAGTAAAGTCGGCCAAAGCTCACCAAACCCAAGATGGCCACGAGAGTGACCTGTGATTGTCCTCACGGCTCATTATGTGCTAATTCTAATGCATTAGCTGCCACAAGACACTCCCACCAGCGCCTCGACAGTTTACAGATGCCATGGCAACATCTGGAGGTTCCCTACATGGTCTCAGAAGGGAGGGCAGAAACTCTCAGTTCTGGGAATTGCCCACCCCTTTCCTGGAACACTCATGAATAGTCCAACCCTTGTTTAGCGTATGATCAAGAAATAACCATGAAAATGGGCAATCAGCAGCCTTTGGGGCCACTCTGCCTATGGAGCAGCCATTCTTCTTTCTTCTTTTTTTTTTTTTTTTTTTGAGATGGAGTCTCGCTCTGTTGGCCGAACTGGAATGCAGTGGCATGATCTTGCTCACTACAACCTCTGCCTCCTGGGTTCAAGCGATTCTCCTGCCTCAGCCTTCCTAGTAGCTGGGATTACAGGCACCTGCCACCACGCCCAATTAATTTTTTGTATTTTAGTGGCGACAGGGTTTTGCCATGTTGGACCAGGCTGGTCTCGAACTTCTCACCTCAGGTCATCCACCTGCCTCGGCATCCCGAAGTTATAGGATTACAGGAGTGAGCCACTGCGCCCGGCCAGAGTAGCCATTCTTTTATTCTTTTTCTTTCCTAATAAACTTGCTTGCACTTTATGGACTCGCCCCAAATTCTTTCTTCTGTGAGATCCAAGAAACCTCTCTTGGGGTCTGGATCGGAACCGCTTTTCAGTAACAGACTTGCTTAACCTCTCAGACCCTTCGTCTCTTCATCTGTAACCAAAGACAAAGCCTCCCCCGAGGTTCCAAAAGTGTGCAGAGAACGCATGGGAAACGAGGGGCACAGAGTTGGTGTGCAGAACCAGTATCACAGACTGGGTGTCAAGCCACTGTCATACTGGAAGTAATATCATGCTCTCCCCCACAAGTTATGAGGAACAATATCACAGGGGGATGTGTACCTTCTCCAGTAGTGGAAGTAGTATCATCATCTCTTCCTTTAGATGACAGGAACGATGTCACAGGTTGGGTGTACATCCCGTGTGTTTTTGGAAGCAATGTTATTCTCTCTTCTTGTAGGTTTTACGATTTATATCACAGGCGGGGTGTACACCCCTTGTTATATTGGATGGAGTCTCATCCTATTTCAACCTGTATCTTTAGAACAATATCCCATGGGGGTTGTATATCTCTTCAATATTGGTAGTAATACCATCCTCTCCATTCCTGGATATGAGAAACAGTATCAGAGGAGGGGTGTACACCCCTTGCAATGTTGGTAGTAATATCATCTCTCGCCTGTGGTTATTAAGGACAAAATCCCACGGTGGCTGTATGGTTCCTACTTTATTGGGAGTAATATCATCCATTCACCCCCTGGATATCAGGAACCATATCGCAGAAGAGTTGTCCAACCCTTTCGATATTGTCAGCCATGTCATCTTCTTCCCGCCTGGATATTAGGAACGATACCCCAGGGCTGGGGGCGGTGTGCACCCGCTGCGATATCGAAAGTAAACTCAGCCTCTTTCCCGCTGGATATTAGGAACTATATCACAGGCGGCTGTACACTTCTTGCCATATTGGGAGTCTTATCATCCTCTCCTATCTTGGATATTATGAAAAATATTACAAACGAGGTGTACACCCGCTGAGATATTGAGAGTAATATTATGCTCTCCTCTTCGGGATATTACGAACAATATCACAGGAGGTGTGTACAACCCCTGCGATATTGGGAGAAATATCATTCTCTCCCCTTGAATATAAGAAACAATATCACAGGAGGATGTACCCCCCCGTGATACTGGGAGTCATATCATGTTATTCGGAACAAGAGCACAGTGGGTGTGTAAAACCCCTGCGATATTACCACTAGTATTATCTTCTGCATCCCAGGATATAAGGAACAATATCACAAGGGGATGTACACCCCTGTGATATTGGGGATAATATGTGCCTTTCCCCGGCTGGCTATTAGTAATATCTTCCTCTCCCCGGCTGGATGTGAGGGAAAATATCACAGTGGAGGTCCACGCCCCTTGCGATATTGGGAGTAATATCATCCTCTCGCACTCTGGATAGAAGAAACAAGAAGACCGAAAGGATGAACACACACTGCGGGAATTTCATTAATGTCATCCTCTACCCCCTGGTTATTAGGAAAAACAGCAGAGAGGAGTGTACACTTTCTTCGATAAGGGGAGTAATATCATCTTCTCCTCGCCTGATATCAGGAATAAGTCTATTAATTGTTATTAATAAATATGATAAAAATTAATACTAATCAATGACATTAATAATGACAATAAAGACACTAAATATTAATACTAATTAAAAATGTTAATGATTAGTATTAATAATTAATATTAACGCTATTAATAATAAAATAATATCATCAATTAATGTTACTTAAATCAACACTAAGTGATGCTGGCAATAAAACAATTAATATTAAGAATTAATCATAATAAATGTCAATTATTAACAATGAATTTTTGGCGTCCATCATCTATTTAAAATAATTATCAATATTAATGGTAAAATATTAATTGATAGTATTAATAATTATTACAATCGATTCTTGATGTTTAATAATTAATCATATCATTGTTCCCTGAGCAATACATTGGAGGTGTACACCGGTCTGTGAAAGAGTTCATTATTTCCAGAGGGGAAGACGATACTACTCACAATATCCAAAACAGGCCGTGAGTCCACCATGGCTCCCAATAACCAAGGGGGGGGAAGGGGTGGCTATGGGTCCCCACCTCGTGGGGGGTGGCTCACCCCCCTGCGAGGTGGCTCCCAGTAGCCAAGGGGGGGAGAGGGGATGGCTATCGGTCCCCACCTCGCGGGGGCTGGCTCACCCCCCTGCGAGGTGGCTCCCAATAGCCAAGGGGGGGAGAGGGGGTGGCTATTGGTCCCCACCTCGCGGGGGATGGCTCACCCACCTTGTCACAGCCCCTGCTTTTGACAAGGGCATTCCAAAGCTAATCTGAAAAACTAGTCCAGGCCAAGATCGGTGGGGGGTCGGAATTGCCTCATCACTCCACCTCCCTTCTGGAATTAGAACTTAGACTCTTAGTCTGATGGGAAACATTTACAATCTATTCTCTTCGAAGCTACCTGGAGGATTCCCTCCACATGACAAAGACTTGCTCTCCACAACCCCTTATCTGACAACTCTCTCGACCATCTGTCAATCAGGAAAGTTTTGAATCTACCTATGACCTGGACACCCCTGCTTCCAGTTGTCCCACCTTTCCAGACCAAACCAATGTACATCTTACATTTATTTGATCGATTGTCTCATGTCTCCCTAAAAACTATAAAACCAGGCTGGGCTCTGACCACCTCGGGAATACATTCTTAGGATCTCCTGAGGGCTGTATCAAGGGCCATGGTAACTCATTTGGCTCAGAATAAATCTCCAAATGCTTCACAGAGTTTGACTTTTTGCTGACACGGTACCTTTCATGGGTATTCATCTGGGGGACTCACAATCAACCGGAGGCAGCAGTTGCCCACTGTGCAAAAGTCTCTGCAGGACTGAGCCTCTGGCACGGGGACTCCAACCCCTGAAGCAGCAGCTCTCCCACGTCCCACGGCCTGATAGACCTGCACCTCCCGGGCTTCTCATTTCAGAGTCTCAGCAACACATCTACCAAATGTCATCAACATCACAGAAGATTCCTCGAGGCTTTTGGCTGTTGTTTCTCCCCAAGTTCACTCTAGAACCAGAATGGCAACACTCGGAACAGGATGGTTCTCAGTCACTGACCCTCCTGGTAAATACACTGTCTCCAAAGCCCTTTCCCGCCAGACACAGCTTCCTTGGAGTCAGGCTCGACGGCCACCTCCCCAAGAAGGAAACCTCTTCAATCCAGGCATCACAGCTCCTGTTCATATGTAGAGCTTGTCTGCCAGGAAGGGAAGACTCCTCATTCCAGAGACAGCAGGTGTCACAAACTCAGGGTTTTAGCCATTGCGAAGGCAAACATTCATGAAATTAATACACTTTTTCCTCCTTGCATACTGACGTTTTCTCTTCTGGAGGTCAGCCAAGGCCATCTGTGATGGCTCCAGGCCCTCCTTCGGTGTCAGCAGTGTGGCTCCGCTCTGAGACCCTCCTGCACCAGCCGGGCCATGCAGCTGTTCCCACGACTGCTGTCAGCAAACTACAGTGATTCTAAAATAATCAGCAAACTGAGGTTCCGAACGATGCATTTTCAAGAAAAGTGTGTAAGTTTTACTGCATGAAATCAGCTACATCTTTTGCTACTCCAGAGGCTTTTTGTTTTGCTATCCTCAAGGTTCTCTGCAATGATCCCGACAGTCAAGGTTCCCAGTTACAGGCAGAGGGTTGGGCAGGCCGCGTCTGATGTTTCACACACACAGAGGATCCACGGCAAAGGATTTTCCCTGTTCACCAACATCATCAGGACAGACTTTAAGCAGTAATAATCTCCCTGTCTGGAAAACTGAGCTCACTTGAGAACTAATACAACAAATGTGTTTGACAAAGTTGCAGGTGGACATTTTAGTGAATGAATCACTATTTCAAGGAGGATAAAGGCTCACTATTCAAAGGCATGTTTTTGTCAAGTTTTGTCATTTCAGCTTCATGCATTTAAATCATGAAGTGAGGCTTGTACCTGATACGTTACAGAATCTCTACAAAATAGAGAAAATTCCAATTCTGCACATTCACTCTCTTTTCCATATGCATATGGATGGTGGTAATTTAAGTTGCCATTCCAACAGGATTTCTACATTAAACTGTCTTCTACTTTAAACACTACGTGTTAAACATTACACATTCCATTGTTAAACATTTACAGCAGGGTCTGTATGGCCCGTTTTAAAGATTTCTTCCTCACTAAAAACAAGCGTTTAAACAATAAATGGTCTACTCTAAAATATTCTAGAGACAGAGATACATTTGGAGAGTGGACGCACTTAACACAGAAATCCGGAACATCAAACAGGCACAACCAGCAGTGAGGGTGGTAGGGGCGCCATGTGAGTGCCCCTCAAAACACGCACAAGCCTGGCTGCTTAAAAGGAATGAATATAGCTCAACACTCCTATGTGAACATTGACGTGTCTACTGCCTTACAGAATCCTCCTAGCTGAGCTGCAGGAACCTTCCTTGGAGCCTTTTCTCACCTACACTGCCTACAGGTGCCCACTGGGCTCCCTGGACAGTCTCGTGTCTTTGTTTAGAATATCACAGTACTTGGAGGCCTGTTGAATCCCAAGTCAGAGCCTTATCATAACTCAGACACCATCCCTCAGCGCTTGTGGGCCAACTTCGGCTAATGCAGGCTGCTCCACAGTGCCCTGCAGGTGGGCTTGGTGCATCCACACGATTTTAAGATTTGGGGCTACAGTTTTCTGCAGTCACAGATGCGGACTTACATATTCATCATGACTGAAGGCAGCACGTATTTTTATGTTCCTTCTGTAATGGTAATAATCATGGCAACATTTCCCCGATCCTTAAAAAAGCCTCCTAACAGCAATTGCATTCCACCCCTTTCCCTAATAGAATTTACCAAACTAGGTGAAATCAGTCTTCATGAGAAAGTGACAAATCAGTGTTCACACAATGGCATAGTAGCTGGTCATAGAGTGTACGTCAACATTCCAAACTAAGCACCCATCACAATTATTCCCAACTCGCAAAAAAGCTAGAAAAATTAGAAGGCTTAAAACATAATTATAAATGAAAATAACAAGAAATCAAAGTTTCTGAGGAGCATTTGTTAGCCAAGCAAGGAAAGCCATTAACCAGTGCTGATTACATTGCATTTGATTACAGCAGCCAAAGACGTGTCCGGAGGAAGAGACTTTTAAAGATTAGTCTTTCAGTAAGAATGGTTGCTTAACAAGTTCAGACTACTGGGCTACACCAATCGTCAATTAAAAAGCAAGGGAAACGAGTGGGAGTCATTTTCCTTAATCCTTAACGTGTCAAAAATTATCACATTGGTCAAGCTGGTCTCCAACTCCTGACCTCAGGTGATCCGCCTGCCCTGGCCTCCCAAAGCGCTGGGATTACAGGCATGAGCCACCACGCCTGGCCGAGAAGTGTTTGACAGAGGCTGAGGGGAGGCTCCTGTCCCTTCCTGGGACATCCACGTCCCACCCAGCTTCCCACACCGACTATGACACTCGAAGCATCACAGCAAGGGCAGCTGCATCCCCGCAGTTCTCTGCACTAATGCCACAGCTGCGTGAGCAGCCACAGCCCTGGAGCTGCCACTCAGCCTTATCGCTCTGGCACAAGCACAGCAGAAACTACCACGCCCCCAAGAGGGAGGAGTGGGGATCCAGGGGAGTGAACCAGGAGGAAGGAATGCGGCCCAGGGGAGTAGGGAGGAGTGGGGGTCCTGCGGAGTGAACTATGAGGGAGGTGTGGGGGCCCAGGGGAGTGAACAAGGAGGGAGGCGTGGGGGCCCAGGGGAGTGAACAAGGAGGGAGGCGTGGGGGCCCAGAGCAGTGAACCAGGAGGGAGGCGTGTGGGCCCAGAGCAGTGAACCAGGAGGGAGGAGTGGGGACACGGAGTAAACCAGGAGGGAGGAGGGTGAAGTTTGGCCCAGGGAGTGAACCAGGAGGGAGGAGTGTGGTCCAGGGAGTGAACCAGGAGGGAGGAGTGTGGTCCAGGGAGTGAACCAGGAGGGAGGAGTGTGGTTCAGAGAGTGAACTAGGAGGGAGGAGCGTGGTCCAGGGAGTGAACCAGGAGGGAGGAGTGTGGTCCAGGGAGTGAACCAGGAGGGAGGAGTGTGGTCCACGGAGTCAACCAGGAGGGAAAAGTGTGGTTCAGAGAGTGAACTAGGAGGGAGGAGCGTGGTCCAGGGAGTGAACCAGGAGGGAGGAGTGTGGTCCACGGAGTCAACCAGGAGGGAAAAGTGTGGTTCAGAGAGTGAACTAGGAGGGAGGAGCGTGGTCCAGGGAGTTAACCAGGAGGGAGGTGTGTGGTCCAGGGGAGTAGGGAGGAGTACGGTCCAGGGGAGTGAACAAGGAGTCTCTGGGGGTAGCAAGTTCACACATCACAAATACCTCCCAATCCATCCGCATGCAGGGAGAGGACGGAAACCACGCAGGACCTGCAGCGCTTTCTCCTCACAGATGAAGAGTGAGGATACCGACTCATGCATGAAATCAGAGCTGAAGTTCTACCACGGTGGGGAGACGCTTCACAGACCCAAATGGGTGCAAAAAGAAACCAATCATACAAGATCAGTGGATGGAAAGGGATCAGAAATTTAAGCCTGTAACAGGCTTTCAGAAAAAACTTCACTTGATCTGCAAGATGACTGCAGCTCTGCTTGATCATTTCTGCAAATGTCTAACTCGCGTTGAGCCATCTCAGAGCCGTTCAAGAGGAGTAACAAAATCAAAACGCCAAGGCACGCTCCGTATTGTAGATGGCCTGCAACAGTATGGAAATGAGCAGCAGTGCCAGAGCTTTCAAGTTTGTTTGAAGTCAATTCCAGTATGAGGGCAGCATCTTCCTGGCTGAAGCAATGGGGTGGGCTCCTGCTCACCGCATGGGAGACCAGCTTTCAGCTAAGGTGCTGAAATCTAAGCAACATTATAAGAAAAATCACTGAATTCTGCTCGAGGCTCCAAGGGTGTTTTCCTCTCTGAAAGGAGCCCCCTTCCGGGACTTGGGATTGAGTGACAGCCTTCAATTATGGTTATCCTGGTGGTAACAGGGAACTCCTCAGCCTGCTGGGAGCTGGGGCCCTCTACAGCCTCACGGCTCCACACGCCAGTGTTCAAAGGATCACACGTGTGCAGATAGCAAAGCTTGCTGCACAGACGACAGGTGCTAACAAGCCCCAAACGTCTCACTCATACTTGCTAACCACATCTCTTCTCTCAGCCTCCACAGCGTTTCACAGTCTGCCTTTATATGGAGAAGAACCGTGCATCCTGAGTGCCACAAAGATTCAACTCCTTCCGGGCAGAAGGGTGCATCTTTCCGTCATGGGGTCCTCATTCCAGCCGGCACAGGATTTGCAGAGTGGGCGAGTCTAATGTTGATGACACTTTCTCAATATTCCCTTCACACCCCTCCAAAAACAAGAGTAGTGCCAGCTTCTTACCGAGGTTGTCACGAGGAAAATATTTTTCTCTTATTTGTCACTTTTTAAAGTAATACTTGTGAAGAATGTGACTCTGCATGTACACTGTAAGCACCACACCGTGAACATTCTGCTCTCCCATGACTGTATTCACAGGTCCCAAGGACAAAACTTCTCCATAGTAGCCAAATATATATATACACACACATATATATACACACATATATATACACATATATATACACACATATATATACACACATATATATACACACATATATATATATATCTTTTAACATGCATTCCACTCATCTGAAAGTCACAGATGTGGCTTTTCCTTCATAAAAAGATCCAAATGATCCACAAGCCAGGTTTCATAAACACGTTGGTCCAAGTGCGAAGATGATCCCTCAGTCTCCCTCCCCTCAAAGACCAGGGCAGCCAGGAAACTGCGCTCTCCAGTCAATGACAGCCGGCAGGATTCCCTAAATAAGCAGCCGGAAGATTCCCATCTCGCAGAGCGCGCCTTTCAAGACTCAAGATGTCCCCGCTCCCTGAATGTCCTACAAAGAACAGACCACCCAACTGAGGACTGAGGCAGTAAAGAAACATGTTTTCGGCCGTGTGCGGCGGCTCACGCCTGTAATTTCAGCACTTTTGGAGGACGAGGCAGGCGGATCACAAGGTCAGGCGATCGAGACCACCCTGAATAACACGGTGAAACCCCCGTCTCTACCAAAAATACAAAAAATTAGCCAGGTGTGGTAGCGGGCACCTGTAGTCCCAGCTACTCGGGAGGCTGAGGCAGGAGAATGGCGTGTAGCTGGGAGGCGGAGTTTGCAGTGAGCCGAAATCATGCCAGTGCACTCCACTCTGGGCGACAGAGCAAGAGTCTGTCTCAAAAAATTAAAATAAATAAAATTTAAAATGTTTTCAGCAAATAGCATCAGCGACCCCCAAATGAGAGGTACTGTTTTCATTCTAGGAGGGAAACACTACAAAGCACGTACATTTTAGCCCCGTAAGTGAATTCTTTGGGCCTTCCTGTGTCCGCTATCAAATGCAGTACATCACCTCAAAAGGCAAAGTTCTATAAGTCACATCCAAGGAGGGGAAAAGTCATTCTAAGTTTTAGCAATCCAGTAAGAACCCGATCCAGAGAAGCCTACTTGTTCCAGACTCTAAGCAGCAATATATTGCTACAATGTAATGAAAACAAAGGGATGATTAAGAAAATTTCAATGCTAATAAAAGACAAAAACGTCATTGGATTTATTCTACTCTGGACAGAGCAGCCAGGCAGTTCACCCATACGTTATTATTGTTGCTGTTTTTCAGGCAGGGTCCAAACTCTGTCAACAAGGCTTGACAGCAAGGACATGATCTCCACTCACTGCAAGATCCGCCTCCCAGACTCAAGCGATTCTCTTCAGCCTCTGGAGTAGCCGGGACTACAGGTGTGCAGTCATCACGCCCAGCTAATTTGTGTGTTTTCAGTAGAGGCGGGATTTCACCAGGTTGCCCAGGCTGGTTCCCTGGGTCTCAAGCTCCCAGGCTCAAGCAATCCACCCGCCTCGGCCTCCCAAAGCGCTGGGATTACAGGCGTGAGCCATCACGCCCGGCCCTTTTTTTCTTTTCTTTTTAAGTGATTCATGTGCTTCAGAGTCTTGTAGGCATTAAAAAAAAAAAAAAAAAAGAACAAGCAAATTCTGTAAGGGAAAGACACCATTAACACGTTTTACACTTCTCAAAACTCAAAACTGAAATGCTAAGAATAAGTGTATTTTATTCACAGAAGCAGCATTCTTAAAGTTCTGTAAAAGTGACACCATGGACACCACCACATCACAGACGAGCGTGGCACGACTGCTCCGATTCGGAACACATTCTGAACAGTCCTCCTGCCACTTTCCTCAATGGGAACACTTTATTCTGTCTTTTATTCAAATTTAGTATCTTGCAAGGGAGTTGAAGAAAACTGCATAGCATATTTTAAAACTTCAATGCTTTTCTCAAGTTTAACCACATTCTGATGCATTTTACTGACTACATGGCCAATAAGCCTAAAGCTTTTTGCATCGATCAAGACAATACTCCTTGTAGCAATAGGCTTTTTCTTTTCTATACAAAGATCTATAACTTAAGCTAGTAAAATGGGCATTTCACAAAGATTTTGCACAATTCCTAGCACAGATTTTAGCAAAATAAAACCGTTATCTTTCCGCAATTAAATAAGCAAGCATAGGAAACTGCACAGCTAAAATAACCATTCCATTATTTTACATAAACACAAATGAGAAAGTAGAGTATGCTCTGGAAAACATGATTTCCATATGCCAACGATGAAGCAGAAGACAGTTCCTCAGCCTCATATGACATTTGACTACCAAAGTACTCTGGCCCAAGCCCAGCCCGGTTAAATGGAAATGAAGTCAACGTGTGAGTGACCGTGGTGGGGCACTCTGATAGCCACAGTCCAGGAAAGAACAGCTAACATCTTTCTTCTTCATGGGAAAACCGAAACATACTCGAGAGACCTTGATTCTTTAAAACACAGTCTGCGCCAGCACTAACCTTAAGCTCCCATTGATCAAGATTGCCATAACCACAGAGGTGTTTTTCCAGGCCCTCGAAAATCACGGACATGGTACACACACAACGTTTTCAAACACTCAATGCTGCCAATTTGTTAAATGTGCTGTGATACCGGAGGTCTTGTGCAGGACCAGAAGCGTCACAGCCTGGTTATCTGTCCTGGTGTTCAATGCTTTGTATGTGCAAAACCTGCTGTTACAATTTACTGGGCTTAATGTGATTCAGTTCGTCACAGAAGAGAGCTATGACATTTACTTAATTCCACCCACAGATTCTCAGGTTCACCTTCCACGAGTGACTGCTCTGTCCATGAGACAGCGGAGGGAAGACCCAGGAAAGGCCTGGGAGATGCCAGGTGCTCACAAACTGCTATCAGTCTGCTGGTTTTGCCTTAAAGGAAAACAGACATAGAAGAAGCTAAAAGGGCTCACTACACCTAATATCACCATGTTCTCAACTTTACCTCAGCCAAAAATAAAAGCGGAAAAGCAAAACTACTGCAGGGCATGATTCCAGTGCTCATCGGAAACATGGAATATTTAGAAGACAAAGCTTATTGTGAGTGCAATTAAAATACACATAAAACACTGGTTTCAATAAACCCAGTCTTTGTGATTGCTTTTATAAAAAGTAACATTCTCATGAGGATCGCATACATTAAGTGATTTTCAAATGAAGGGACTGGTCAACTTCAGGGCATATGATTCTGCCACACACGAGGGGAGCAGTGAGAGAGAAGAGCTAGGATCAAGTGTGCTGAAGCTGTCCTAGGACTGAAATTCAGTTTCTGCCAAAACAAAAACACAGGAGTCTGTCAACTTCGATAGCAAGCTCTGCTTGAGAACGTCAAGATGTTAAAGTTGCAAAGGGGCTTCTCCCTGCTATGGGCACGTGTCATCCTTGCAAAAACACAGCTCAGCGTCATCAAAAACCAGGAAAGAACACAAGCCTTCCAGACATGTAATCCAAGAGCAGAAGGGAGCAGAGGCCAAGCTTGCTCGGCAGAACTGTTGCCGGAGGAGAACAGCACAGAGGACGTCACAGGGAGGGCAGGGCAAGCAACAGCAGCTTCCCCCTCGCCGCAAGCAGGGCCTGAGCCAGGGGCGCAGTCTCCTCCAACCTGACAAGGAGGCGCAAGGAGCCACAGAGAAGTCAATTCAGGGTTCTTTTCAGAAAGGGGCAACAATGAGAAAATCTGGTCTCACCCGCCCCACACCCCCCACGGTAACAGCTGAACGCACGTGCGTCTGTCACATTCCCCAACCCCTCTTGCAGATGCTCTTCCTGCACCCGGGTGCCCGTCTCCGTGCTGCTCCTGAGGCCACACCTGCTGCCGTCCAGTAGTGACCAGGAATTCACCTTTGTCCGGGAGAAGCAAATGCAGAGTTCACACACTCCTGTACAGGTTTGCTGGCCGAGAATCTAACTGCACTGTCCGATTCCAGATGTGCTGGTACCAAGGAGAACGTTCGATGTCTGGCATTTATAAACGGTATCAGTGGGTTCTCCTGGGACTCCCAGGCAGCCGCACGAGGGAGGGAGCTGTTGCCCTGTTACCCCGAGCCAAAGCAAGGCTGAGAGGCAAACACCACAGGCCACATCACACTCGAGCACCGACTCTTGACAGTTGCTCGTTCGTGTGTTAAGAAGAGTTCGGGGTACAGGCGTCAGACAGGCCTGATCTCAGCCATGGGACAATAGTGACTGCCCACAAGTCGCATATCTAAGTCCCAACTTGCCCATCCGGCCTTCCTTCAGGAACAATGTCCACCTCACAGTGCTGCCATGAACGCTAAGTGAGCACGTACATACACAACCAAATTCATTTCAATTGTGCTTTCTACCCCAATTTAATACAACCAGGCACTATCATTGAGACTGAATAACCAATATTAGAACAGAAGATCAGGCCAGGGATGGTGGTTCAGACCTGTAATCCCAGCACTTTGGGAAGCTGAGGTGGGTGGATCACTTGAGGTCAAGAGTTGGAGACCAGCCTGGCCAACATGGCAAAACCCCATCTCTACTAAAAATAAATTATCCGGACATGGTGGCACACACCCTGTAACCCCAGCTACTAGGGAGGCTGAGGCATAAGAATCGCTTGAACCTGGGAGATAGAGGTTGCAGTGAACGGATATCGTACTACTGTGCTCCACCCTTCCAGCCTGGGTGACAGACCAAGATTCTAGTAAAAAAAATAAAAGGTCAAGATGAAAACTGATTGCCAAGGTCC
>NW_022143473.1:0-8067 GCF_007565055.1 Rhinopithecus roxellana
CTTTGGCATTCTTGGAGAAATATTTCTTAGAGGCCTTTTCCGACCAACTGGTGATGACCTCTTCTTCAAAAGGTCTGCGTCGTACAACTCCTTCAAGATATGTGGAATCTTGGAGATAAGCTGAGCTTGATGCATTGCTACCACACACTCCAAACCATGAAGAAGGTACCGTTGAGCTTTTTTGTTGTTGTACAAAATCGTAGGAAATGGCGCCTGTATTTCTTAATCTGTTCTCTAATCTTCTCATTAAAAAGAACTTCAGTCAGAACAAGAGGGCCCATGGCTTTTACATCCGTCTTTCTGCTTCAGCAACAATTTCTTTGTCAGTGAATCAATAATACCCTCTTCTTTCTTTTTCTTAACAAAATCAAACAGGATATTGACCCGCTCCTCAATTGTTCTTTCCAATCATCACTGAGTGTCAGAACTTTTGCATGGTCACTGATTTCATCCATTCGACGCCTTTGAGCTTCCTCAGTGTAGATTCGTGTCAAAGCAGAACCGTTTATAAAATGGTTGAAGGAAGCAGAGGAAGAATCGTCTGGTGGTGAAGAAGATGATGAAGATGAGAACATTGAGGTGGTATATTCGAAGACTGCCAGTGTACCGAAAGTGGAAACCGTGAAGTCGGACAACAAGGATGACGACATCGATATTGATGCCATTTAAAGGGATGGATGCAACCTAGCTTAACAGTATAATGCTGCAAATTTTCTCCATTATCAGCCAGAAGTGCAACATGTATGTGTAAAAGCTAAAATGGCTTAACATCATGCTACACTTTACACTAAAAATCTATTACTGTGAGTGGTCTGTAATTAAGCCCAATGAGACATCTAGGGAGTCCATACACATCAGTGAGCAGATGTAGTTTGCTTATTTATAGCATGTTTCTTTCTGAAAAACTAGTGGTGGACACATTTGGATCACATTTATACAGTTATAAAAATAAAGATTTGATTTTGGTCATTCTTCAGATGTCTGGCTCCGAATGACTTAAGCTGAAGTAACTGGCTCCAACTGGCTCCTTTTTTTTTTTTTTTTAATGTGCCATCATTTCACCTGATGAGCATTCTTGGAGCCTGCCAGATATTGTTAGGTTCTGGGGCTGCAAAGAGGTCTTCAACAGGATGTAAAGCAAACTTAATTGTAGTTAACTTATTCAGCCCATTAAGAAATGCAGTACTAAAGTTTTATCTTACGGTCCCTCAAATTGGCATCTGGTAATGTACATTGTGAGGTAGACTGATAATCAAATGACAGTGCAACATCTTACCAAGTGTACGACCTGAGTGTCATATAAATAACGTAAGAGCAGATTTTGAAACTTGGAGAGCTGTTTTCTCATTTCATGTACACTTGCCCCAAATTGTAGTCTTTGAAGTCGTGTGCATTGCACGTTGGATGAGCCAGGGAAATTATTACATTAACAAGCATTTTGTGTGTATGTAGTAGTTACTTTGTACTGAGAGAACTTGCTGTGGGGTGCAATTAAACAATAAACTGATTTTATTTGGGAAAAAAAAAAAAAAAAAAAAAAAAAAAAAAAAAAAAAAAAGAAATGCCCTTAGAAGCAGAACCCGTGAGAATCCAGTCCGGAACACCCCAAAGAAAGGGGATGAGGGGTCAACAAAAGCATTCGCTCATTAACAAGGAGCAAGGGCATGAAACCTCTTCCAAAAATGAGTGAAAAGTCACTCACAGGTGTTTCAGAAAGTAAGAGGATTGCGCGATTGCTCGATCAGTTCAAGCAGGGTGTCGTCCCTCAGGCCATAAAGCCCGAGATGAGCCTCTCACAGGGAACAGAAGTCACTCGCATCTCTGCCAGAGAAAGTCCTACAAGCCGACACGTGACCTCACGAAACCTGGGCTTCAGCCCGTCGACAACAGTGAGTCTGACACGGTACATCCCTCCAGATGGTTAAGGACCCCAGCCTTTGTGGCACCAGGGACGGGTATCGTGGAAGACAATTTTTCTGACGGGTGGTTTTGAAATGCAACTGTTCCACCTCAGGTCAGGCACTGGATCCCCATCAGGAGCACCTCCGAGATCCCTCACATGCAGTTTCCAATAGGGTCCCAGCGCCTAGGAGAATCTAAATGCTGCCGCCGATCCAAGAGGAGGCAGAGCCCAGGCGGTCACGCTCACTCCGCCCGCCACTCACCTCCTGCTATGACCCCGGTTCCTAACAGACCATGGACCAGTACACCAGTCTGCAGTCCAGGACTAAGCCCTACCGGCCAGCACACACACCAGCCCAGGTGGAGACACCACTCGTGACCCTGCTGGGCGGGCAGGAAGGAAGCCTGAGGGCAATTTCCTGACCAGGATGCCACACCCCCAACCCAAATACAGAGGTTCTCCATAAAAACCCACTGGACACTCAACAGAAAACAGAGCCACACCTGGGCAACATCACAAGACCCCATCCCTACAACACAGGAAAGAAAACTAGCCAGGCATGCTGGTGTGTGCCTGAGGTCCCAGCTGCTCGGGTGACTGAGGTGCGAGCATCGCCTAAGCCAGGGAGGTCCAGGCTGCAGTGAGCCCGGGATCACGCCACCGCATGCCAGCCTGGGTGACAGAGCAAGACCCTGTCTCAGAAAATACAAATAAACTAAAAACCAAGAGAAACTGGCTACATTGATGGTGGAAGAAACACCGCAGGAGAATAGCGAACGGCACGATAGGTTTTCTATCAGGAAGAACAACACTTCTCCAAACCAAGTCTGCATGACCTTATGAGACCCTGTGCTTGGGAAGCACCAGCGAGGCCACGTGGCTGGCCTCTTCCTGCTTTAAATCAAGTGGAAGCGGACACTGTAATGGCAACAAAGGGACTAGAACAAAACCTGGACGTTCTAACGGAGAAAACAATTAGATGTGTGAGTTCCTATGACATCGTCTCAAAACAGTGGACGGAGGGTACCATTTTAAAATGAGACAACTTCTGAAGCCTATTTCACGTGTTACCTCTTGGGAAAATAGAAAGGACGGATTTTCTCCATAGACGGAACACACAGAGCACTTTGCCACACATCATACAAGGCGACTGATTTATGGCAGTTGCCGCAGATTTTCACGTGTATCCCCTTTTGGGCATCTTCTAGGTTTGCTAGAGCCAGTGACTACTTTGATTCCCCACAAAACACCCGGACATGCATGAGCATATCTCCTCTAATGGAGCATCTACACTCATAGGAAGAACAATGTTGTACTCCAAGTGTATCTGCAAACACGGTTTTCTTCTGAAAACCCAAGTGCACGCAAAGCAAACACGGCATGTCACTGAAACGCACAGGAGAGCAGAGCACCTCTTAGTAGAAAGAATGTCTAGGAGAGCTGCACGCCACGGATGCCCGGCACAGGCCACATGTCCTCATCCAAGCTCCTGGGGCAAGAAGGCTCTTGCAGTATTTCACTTTCTAACGGAGCATCCCCAGCCTGAAATCCAAAGTGCTCCGAAGAGCATTTCTTTCGAGAGTGTCATGAGGGAGAGCTCGGAATGTTTCAGGTTTCAGAGCATTTTGGAGTAGGGACGCTCAGCCCCCCGCCCATGTCCGCCCCACACAATCCCAGCACACCCTCTGAAGTCCTCAGCAACAACAGATTTTCTTTCTTCAAAACTATCCCCAAGTCACAGAAACTCACGCGCAACCAACTGAAGGGGGTTGTGGACACCTGCACAGACTGGATGAAATTTAACTGTCACATGTTCCCCCAGGGGAATTTCAAGTCATTCCTCAAAACACACCTGTTTTATTATTTTTTATTTTTATTTTTTTTATTATACTTTAAGTTCTAGGGTACATGTGCATAACGTGCAGGTTTGTTACATATGTATACTTATGCCATGTTGGTGTGCTGCACCCATCAACTCGTCAGCACCCATCAATTCATCATTTATATCATGTATAACTCCCCAATGCAATCCCTCCCTCCTCCCCCCTCCCCCCTCCCCATGATAGGCCCCAGTGCGTGATGTTCCCCTTCCCGAGTCCAAGTGATCTCATTGTTCAGTTCCCACCTATGAGTGAGAACATGCGGAAACACACCTGTTTTACTGAGCTGCATTTTTAGGTGAACACACACAAATCATTTTGGCGAAACAAATGTCACTTTGGGCTGTGTGTGGTTTCTTGACTCCTGTCAAAAACTCAGCGTTCACCCTCACTTCTGGATAAGTGAGAAGATGCAGAGACATTTGTGAAAACACAGACATGAAAACACGATGAAGAAGGGTTTGAAAGGTTCCTCCTGTCCCCCCTGGAGGGGAGAGGACGATGCCTGGAAGGCTTACGGGGGACAGGAGCACAGCCTCCTCGGTGTGCCATGGACGTCGCCTCACTGAAGGCAGAGGACGATGCCTGGAAGGCTCACGGGAGTGGGCGCACAGCCTCCTCGGTGCTTTCTACACTCAGCAGCTTTAGAAATGCCCTTAAGCAGAACCCGTGAGAAGCGAGACCGGAACACCCAAAAGAAAGGGGATGAGTGGTGAACAAAGCATTCGCTCATTAACAAGGAGCATGAGCTGGCGGGTCTGTCCCGCTGCTCGTTTTCTTCGGCTGAGGGGCTCGAGTCGGAGCTGGTATGTCACGCGCATCTTGTTTTCTCATGTGGAGGGGTTTCAGAAGTGGTTGGCCTAGGATTGAGGTTGTTCACCCGGGGGTTGCTTGGCAGCTGCCCAGGTGGCTGGACGCCTGAGCTCCCTGCCGCCATCCTGGGTGGACGGGGCTGGCGCCGGGGACTCCCTGAGCACCTGTGGGAAGGCAAGTTTCAGGCGATAGTGCCAGGTAGGGTGGTGTGTCCTCCCAGAACTTGATTTCTGGAAATTCTGGCTCTACTTTTTCCCTAAGGGAAGTTAGAAACTGAGTTCGATTGAGGGGAACGTTCTTTGCACAGCGTCTCTTGTTAGAATGTTATCAAGTGTGGAATACGCCGGCCATGTGTTTTTGGGAAAATCCGTGTCCTGAGTTATTTATTAGGGAAGGAGAGAGGCCTCCTGTCGGTTGGCCTCCGTTTCCAGCTTTGAGTGGCAAGTGGTTGACGGCTTGCTGGTAGTCCCAGTGACGTAAAACACTGCGCGTGGGATCATGGGAACATTCGCTCTGACAATGTCAGTGGGAAATCGCTGTAAACGAAACGTACCGCTCTTCTCCCGGGCTCTCCGGGCTCGAAGCGTGTTTTGTGGTGGTTGAAGGGAAAGTCTACCCTTGTTCCTGTTCCCTCACCTTTTGACTGGTATCCGGCTCTGTTCGCTGGGAAGAGGGTATGCGTGTGAAGGGGGTCAGGTTGCGTGCTCCGAGTTATATGCAGATCTGTAACGGATTTCCGAAAACACAGAGTGCTGTAAGATGTTCCTGATGAGCTAAAACATTCAACAGGAACGTGGAGAGTGGTGGTGGTTTAAAGACTACCCACAATTTCCCGTTCGTTGTAAATGTCTGTGGAATAGGGTGAGGATTCACATACTTTTCTTTTGCTGTATGCATACTTGATACTTTGTTTATTTGTTATTTTTCCTGTGGTGTGCAGTGAACGATTTAGAAGCAGTCTCAGCCCTCGGGAGATTGAGGAGCCTAAGTCAGCGACTGAAGGAGCCAGGGAGTTGTTGGTGTGTGCTACCTCCTGCATAGGGAGGGTCAACCAAGGGCCAGAGTACATCAATCTTCAGTGAGGCTTGAGCAACGACGGGCACCCCAGTGCCTGGCTCACTGTGCCCTCTCACTTCACGTTTGTCTCTGCTCAAGACTGCTCTCCTGAGGTCATCACGGGTGGTATCTACTAGGCGGCGGGCTTGGTTCTTGCAGAAGTGGTGTCTTGCTGGAGTGTGTCATGTGGGCTCTTGGGAATTCCATGTTTTTGGCTCACATTCAACTATTGGGCTGTGTGGGTTAATGTTTGTTTTGGGAGTGGTTGAGTGGGTGTATTTGGCTTTGCCAAACTCAACTGAATCTGTTTCTCCTGTTTACTGTATCAGGTGTTCTTGCTCAAAAGGGGATATGACGGTGTGTGCAAGGCTTCTGGGTGTGAGCCCCCCTAGACTGTTGGCGTGCACAGTATCCGTTTCATCAGCATACCTCATGACTCAGCACCGGGCAGTGTGTCAAAGAAAGCGAACGAGCCGGCAGGTGAGGCTGTAGGAACACAGAGGCGCGCTGGCGCTGTGTGCTTTCAGCCTACAGTAGCCGCCCCCTGCTCCTGACTGCTACAAAGCTTCGTCTCGATATGAAATCTGAGCATGAAATTCAGCTAGAGAATGCATTTACCAGGGATTGACTGGACACTTCTGGTAAAGTGTCGATGAGGAGAATGAAGTTGCCTTTGAATGCGAGCGTACAGACAGGCTCCTGGGATAACTCATTCCTACCCCCCCCTACAACTGTTGAAAGAATGTTCAAACTAGCTCTCCTAGATCCTCTTTCTACTAAGAGGTGTTTTGCTCTCGTGCTTCAGTGACATGCCGTGTTGCTTTGCGCACTTGGGCTTTTCAGAAGAAAACCGGGTTTGCAGATAACTTGGATACAACATTTCTTTCTCCTATTAGTGTAGATGCTAGCATTAGAGGAGATATGCTCATGCATGTCTGTGTTGTGTGGGGAATCAAAGTAGTCAACTGGCTCTAGCAAACTATAAGATGACAAAAGGGGATACACGTGAAAATCGGCGCACTGCCATAAATCAATCGCCTTGTATGTGATGTGTGGCAAAGTGCTCTGTGTTGTCCGTCTATGGAGAAAATTAGTCCTTCCTATTTCCCAAGAGGTAACCCTGAAATAGGCTTCAGAAGTTGCTTATTTGAAAATGGACCCTCCTTCCATGTTTGAGACGTGCAAGGAACTCACACATGTAATTGTTTTCGTGTTAGAACGTCCAGGTTTCCTATTCCCTTTGTTCCATTACAGTGTCCCTTCACTGATTTTAAAGCAGGAAGAGGCCAGCCACGTGGCCTCGCTGGTGCTTCCCAAGCACAGGGTCTCATCAGAAGGCGTGAACACTTGGTTTGGAAACATGCTGTTCTTCCTGATAGAAACCCTATCGTGCCGTTCGCTTGTCTCCTGCAGTGTTTCTTCCACCCTAAATGTAGCCAGTTTCTCTTCGTTTTTAGTTTATTTGTATTTTCTGAGACGGTCTTGCTCTGTCACCCAGGCTGGCATGTGGTGGCCTGATCCCAGGCTCACTGCAGCCTGGACCTCCCTGGCTTAGGCGATGCTCCCACCCCAGTCACCCGAGCAGCTGGGACCACGGTCAGGACGCAGCAGGTGCCTGGCTAATTTTCTTTCCTGTGTTGTAGGGATGGGGTCTTGTGATGTTACCCTGGTGTGGCTCTGTGTTCTGTTGAGTGTCCAGTGGGTTTTTATGGAGAACCTCTGTCTTTGGGTTGGGGGTGTGGCATCCTGGTCAGGAAATTACCCTCAGGCTTCCTTCCTGCCCGCCCAGCAGGGTCACGAGTGGTGTCTCCACCTGGGCTTGTGTGTGTGCTGGCCATTAGGGCTTAGTCCTGGACTGCAGACTGGTGTACTGGTTGGTGGTTTGTTAGGAACTGGGGACATAGCAGGAGGTGAGTGGCGGTCGGAGTGAGCGTGACCGCCTGGGCTCTGCCTCCTCTTGGATCAGTGGCAGCATTTCGATTCTCCTAGGCGCTGGCACCCTATTGGAAACTGCATGTGAGGGATCTCGGAGGCGGTCCTTATTGGGATCCAGTGCCTGACCTGAGGTGGAACAGTGCATTTCAAAACCAGCCGTCAGAAAAATTGTTTTCCACGATACCCGTCCCTGGTGCCACAAAGGTTGGGTTCCTCAACCATCTGGAGGGATGTACACGTTCAGACTCACTGCTGTCGACGGGCTGAAGCCGGTTTCGTGAGGTCAACATGTGGCTGTAGGACTCTCTCTGGCAGAGATGCGAGTGACTTCTGTTCCCTGTGAGAGGCTCATATCAGGGGCTTCATGGCTGAGGGACGGCACCCTGCTTGAACTGATTGAGCAATCTCATGCTCCCCTCCTTTTCTGAAACACCGCTGTGAGTGTTTTTTCACTCGTTCTTGGAAGAGGCTTCATGCCCG
>NW_022143474.1:0-25519 GCF_007565055.1 Rhinopithecus roxellana
TTGGCATGCATGCTAATTGACTTGGTGTGTGTGTCGAGCAGCCAATGCGAACCCCCAGCACACTCTACTTCAAGAGTCGCCAGTTCAAAAGGGTACTACTATACAAACTGGTACAAGACCTGTGTGCTTTCCTGTGTCAAACTGATCAGAGGATCAGTGTGTGGAAAGTCCCAAGGTTTGGGCTGGGTGGGAAGCAGGAAAGCCTCATAAAGGCTCAAAGCTGTGAATGGAAATTCATATAGTATTCTGTGATTAGTAGGTAAATAGTAACACCCAGACCAGGAACCTGAAGGTGAAGTGAGGTGAGGGAAAGGAGACAGAATACCAAGAGAAGCAAAACACTTTCCCTAAAGGGAAGCGACATAAACCTCCTCCCTCCAGGAGAGGGCCAGCTTGGGAAATGGAAGATGAAGGATTTCCTAGTAGTGCCAGTTTGGAAATCACTATGTGCAATACCAGTTAGTATAGTTACACTTCTGTAAGGACACGGCTTGGCTGTTCAACAGGCAGGAATCTGTGCAGTAGAGGAACTCAGGGCCCACTTAGAGGCAGGGTGAGTTAGTCTGTGGGAATCTCTGACCATGTTCCATGCACTGGATTTATCCATTCTTCATCTCTGCTACAAGTCAAACATGCCCTACGTCATCTCCCAAATCACGTAGAAAAATCTCCAGACAAGCATTAAGAGTAATCTATATTTGCAGTCACAAACTAGGCAGACTGAACAAAAAACAACACTGAAAAACAGTTCTTAAAAAAAAAAAAAAAAAAAACGACAATTACCAGGTTTTCACTAAGGTAGGGAAGTGGGTAGAAAGACAGCATGGAATTTGGTTAGTCCAATGCTGAAAGGAGACACAAGCAAGGAAGCCAAACATCACAGCCTGCCATGGCTCTAGGCCTGCTCTCCTACACAGGTACTAATTTTGATGAAAAAAGGAAAATCCAGGCTACAGTGAATCGGTGACACTTTTGCAATTCTCAGGCCATGGGGGTGCTTGTTTTTGTTTCAAAAACAAGACCCAAAGGTCCATGGGTGTCAGAGTTCCCAGTCACCCTAGTTGCAGTGAAAAATGTGCATGAACTGGGTTGACCAGAAATCCTATAGATTCCAGGGTTGAAGAGACGATGCATCTCTATGCTATGGAAGCCACCAGCAGGATACGTTACTAAAGAGTAAATGGTGTGTGTGTGTGTGTGTGTGTGTGTGTGTGTGTGTGTGTGTAAGAGAATAAGCAAACAAGGATGGGGAGATCTGTAGGTAACTACTGTACTCAGGTGCTCACTTGTGCCAGCGGGGACTCACATAGCTATGCATTATAAACTCATAGTCATCAAGATTGATGTATACGCAGTCAAGGGGAGAGAAAAAAAGTATTGGTTCCCAATATCATGGAAAACTGACTATTGTTTCACCAAGGCCAAAACCTGACTGTTACCCTCACAGTTGTTACTGGTGGAGTTACTGGTGGCATATTTGGGGCCGTCGTGAATTCCCTAGCTCCTATTAATTCCATGGCCTCTGTGGTTAATTTGGTGGTAACCTAGAAATACAGCTAATTGGAAAAGTATTTGCTAGGCTGTGGTAGAAAATGGAATAGCTGGGGGAGAGATGTGAGCTGAATGCCACGGAGAACATTTGGATTCAACATAAATGGAAACAGGTATTGAGAAGAGCATAAGGAATTGGCTGCAGCAACTTCTCCACTGTTTCTTACCTTCCTGGTCCTTTCTGTCATCTCTTCTCATAATGCTTATGTTCAATGGCCACAATGAAAGGGCTTGAAGCTAGAGGACATGGTGTTGAAAAACGCACCTTAACAACACCCCTGGTTTACAGGAAACATGTTGAAGCCATACAAGACCTTTTCTCTAATCCTTTCAAAAAATGTAGAACTGATTTCATCATGTTTCATTATCATTCCTTGAGTACTAGACTTGGAGCTGAAATACTAGAGGAAGTAAATGATGCCGCTGGCGCAGGTGGCTTTTCCTCTGGCTGAAGCTGGAAGGTAATATGAACAAACCCCAGTGATATGAGGGGGCAGGGGGCAGGCAGAGAAGCAGGAAATTCTGGGACAAAAGACCCAGGTAGGATGAGTGATTGGGCAATGTACTTTCTATCCCTTTTAGCTATTTCCTGCTTGCCACTACAGCCCCAGCAGAAATGTCCTGCCTGATTTTTTTCAAGTGGCAACAGAACTGTTTATCAGATCCCCTCTGAGATAAGTCCTCTGAGTGCCTATAGTTCATACACTCGCACAATCAGACCACGGGGTGGAGCTTCCAAAGACCCATTATTTCATTCCTCAGATGGAAACAACCCATGGAGACGTTCATTGATCCTTTAAAAAGAGAATACGTAATTCAACAACAAAAGAGTTGGCCATATCAACCAGGATTTACTTTCCTCCCAAAGAGACTTTATCTTAATGATTAATGCACATTACAGGATGGAGAATGAAATACAAACACCTCTCCCTTCTTGTGTAAAGTAGGAGGAGTTTCCTTGTCTAGATACACAGAAACTTCAAAAGCTAGCAAAGAAATTGTGCTTTAAAGAAAAAAAAAAAAAAAAACTACAAAGGAAAGTGACTCTGGATCACACACAGACTTAGATTTCCAGTCTGATGAGGCATATCCACCTCAGAAGGATTTACACGGTATATGTTGCCAACAGGAAAAAAAAAAAAAAAAGGCGGAGTTTTACGAACTGAAATAACACTGTTCTGCCTCTGGTAGTAAAAAACTGACTTACCCTAAATTGCTACGGGTTAACTAACTTAACTTACACCCTCTTTACAATTAGAGGATACAAGATACTTGGTAAGTGACGGACTATTCATTTCTAGGCTCCCATAATCCATGAAACAAGCGTGATACTAAAACCGTAGGCAAATTTAGCATTTTGACCAGGACTCCATGACTGGGCACCTTCAAAAGAGCCTCCCTAAAGAGATGACTCTTATGGAATGAAGGTTCAGTTGTAGGGTAGAGGTTGAAATACAAATTCCTGTTTCCTCGGGCCATCAAGTAAGTATATCCTCAGCATTTAGATGCCTCTACAGGGGAAAATACTCACCCAAAGTGGGAAATGTTTCTCTTTCCTCATCTGCTTAGTAATCAAATTTTCAAAAAGACTCTTGAGCAGGAAGATCCAACAGACCTTCCCGAAGACTGACTTAAGAACTTGTCTTTTCAGAGCACCAGGCAAGTGAGGGCTACCCAGGTTTTCTTTCAGAGGGCAGGAGCTCTAAGCACAAAATCTCACTGCTAGCAGTGCTTCCTCTGGGCACCTTCCTCATCTCCAAGAGAAGGGAAGGATCGCCCCTCTTCTCCTCATCTCCAAGAGGGAAGGATCGCCCCCTCTTCGCAGCCTCTCTAAACTTCCCTGGGTTTGCTGCAGTCTGTTTTCCCACCTTCCTGAGTCTGGCTGCCGAACCCTGTGAAGATACTTCTCCAGGGTAGTCGTTCTCAAACTTTGGCATGCAGTTGGAGGGCTTGTTAAAATCTTGCTGGGCTCCATCCCCAGTCTCTGATTTAGTAGATTTGGGGGTGGGGGGCCATAGATGTTGCATTTCTCACAATTTCCCAGATCATGGGGATGCTGCTCCTCTGGGAACACCACTTTGAGACCTGACTACCTGCTCCCAAAAACCTTTCTTGCAACTGCACACTAATTATAGGTGTCGCTGCTCAAGAAACTTCCCATTCAGACCTGAACAGAGATGATTCAGTGTTTGAGCCTGCCTCCAGATAACCAGCTGCATACCACTTAGTTAATTGCTGAGATCAAGGGGTTGAACAGACATTTTCTGTTTCAGAGGCAAACGAGGGGGTGAAAAAATTAAAAAGATACAGGGAAGCAATTGCAGTGCCACTGTGCAAGCTTCACCAGTGGACATTCATTCAATTAACAATCAGAGAGTACCTGCTGAGCACATTTTTGATTAAGATTAAAAAAAAATGATGAAGTACAGATGGGGAGGGGTTACGGAGACCATCATTTATAGGGGATAAAGAAATGGTAAGTAGCTTAAGAATAACAACAACAATAACACACACCCAAGATGATTTAATAGGGAAGAGACTGGCTGAAGAACAAGATAGCATTTTGTGAAATAATTTCCAACATTCAAATTCTCCTCACTCTTCGCAGCTAGTCCCTTTATAAACTGAATGGAGCCCTCTCAATTCCCACCTGGATTATGAACAGGCAGAATCAGGCCCACAGCACCACAGACATGAGTCAACGCAATACGCCTAATGATTCTAGACTCTTCTCCAAGTCTCACCTCTGCAATGCTGCCAAATTAATTTAATTAAAAGATGTCATTCATCCACCATCATGGTCCCCTCTTGTTTCATACATTAACTCTAAGCCTAGCTAGGAAGAACTTCTAAACCTAGACTCATCCTACATCTCCTACTTTATTTTCTACTATGTTTCAGTCCAAACTTTTGCCTTCATTATTTCATGAATGTGACCCATGTATTCCCTAATTTTAAATCTATGCCTTCTCTGTGGCCTCTTCAACTGCTCTTTACTCTTTGTGTTCAAACCTTGGGCAGTCTTTGAGGCCAACCTCAAGACTTGATTCAGCAAACTACTTGTGCCCTCATTGACCTCTCCCATCTCTGAATTCCCATGCTACTGGGAGCAAAAAATTCAAAACTGTCTCATTATGTTCATATTCAATTATTCTTCAATTCAGTGTAATAATACCTGACAATTGTATAACATTTACATATGCTATTGCATTTGGTCCTCACAAATTGGCAGAATGAAGTAGATATTGTGCTATAATCCCCATTTTACAGACAGAGAAGCAGAGGGCTTAGATATCCAACCAAGACCCTGCAGTTATGCGGTAGAGTTAGGACAGAGATGCACTAGCCTTGTGCTATACCACTTCCTCTCCAGATGGAGTGCAGCCTTCTTGGAGAGGAAGAGGAAGCATAAGACATAGTGTCTGCTATCTACAGCGCCTCACCTGGAGCTCATGTAAAAATGATGAGAGTGGTTGACTGATTCATAAATCCTTCATAGAGGAGGACAAACTGCCCTAGAAAAAAAATCCATGTGTCTGTTGGGTGGTCTAGGAAAATGCATAGGAAGCAGATGTATTCAACCTGTACCTAACCCTAACCCTCCTCAGTAGAGACTGTCATATGGGACACTAATAATCCCCAGAAGTCCTCTCTGGGACCCTGTGTGGGGCGGTAGCATCATGAAGACTGATCCCATCGGCTGAGGGGAAGTTCTTCTGCTTATAGAGGAGTAACTCCTAGTTATCCATCTGATTAAAGATGAATGACCCTTCAAGTAGCCCAATCTTCCCCTCATCTTCTCCTATTCTAGGAGAACAAGGATGAAGATAATGAAAGCTGATAATACTTAGATACTCTGAAGACTCTTAATTATGAACTAGATGATTAATAAGCTTTGCATCCCATTCAATCTAATCAAAATAAATTTTAAAAAGACATCATATAGAGCTGGATTTTTATGGAACCTATCTATAACCAAGAGGGAATAGGTCTAAGTGATTTGAAGTTTTCCTGGCTATGCCTGGACATAATGGATAAACTAAGTGCCTCAGTTTTCCTGCCTACAGAACTGGAATAAAAGCATTTAGCCAGCCAGAATATTGTGAGACAGACTAATTTTAAAAGGGAGGCAAGTCTTTGCAATGCACTTCAAATTAGAAACTGATATTATTATTCATAAAATTTAAGATCACAGAAAAATATTTTGTGAGCTAATAACAATAATGGATTTAGTGTGAATGACATGATACTAATTCATCATCGAAAAAGCAATAATATTTATATAGAACATTTTCTCCTGAACTGGACAACACCCCAGCACTGCCCTGAACCTGACTGGATCCAAGCTGAAAGCTTTGTATTCTTTTGTTTTCCTTCGTGCTGCCATTTTAATTATCTTATCAGAGCTGTGTACCTAAGAGTTTATCTTTCTAATATCGATTCTTCTCAGGTTTATACTGGATGGGCATGTGTTCAATAACTTGTGTAGTTTTTAGTTTTACCAAACAGAATAAAGCATCTCCAGTTTATCCCAGAACATCATGGAGTGGTTATTTTCTAAGATGTGGTTATCTTTCATGCATCAGTTTGTGGGCAATCATTAATCAATAGTAATGATAATAACACCAAAATGGGCTCCCTCTTTTTTATCTTAAAACATTTTTCTTAGACCTTGAAATGGCTCTAATGTAAATAGAAAACAGTCTTTGTTACTCTGCAGTATTGATCAATTATGATCCCATGCCAGCTGGTTATTTAACTGGCTTTATTGGGAAGTCATCAGTTATAGGTTTGTATCAACAGAATTATTAATCCTTTTGATGGCAGCAGGTTCCTAATTATAGCTCTGCTCAGTTGAAGAGATGTGATCCAATAGCCACAAATATATGTATTCCATGTTGAAATGAATTGGAGCATACCGGAAAGTAGTATAAAAACCCTCACAACTCTTTAGAATCCGTATATGCTCTGTATTTTTGAGCTTTGAGTAATATGGAGAATCCTGAAACAATGATAGCAGTTGACTTCAGAGCAGTTGTAAGGCTCAGGATGGCTACCCAAATAATTATTCCTAAGAATAAAACATTCTTCTAGGAGACAAATAAAATGACATAGATTGCTAATGGAGAGAATGGAATATGTCAATTCCTTATAAATTTTTCAATAAAACACACACAGATCATTTGTTTTCATGAAACTCAGGTGGTGAGAACCTCTTGTTTGTTATGAAGCTCTTTTAAATTTTATCTAATAAGATTTCAATATTATATCTTAACTAAGAGTCTCCTTTCCCATCTTCATTCCATACTTTTTTATCCACGATGGAGCTAGATAGGTATAGCAAAAGCAAAATATGGGCATTACAAGTTGACCTCAAAAGTGTTTGGCAGCTAGGTAGTTTTAGAATTCAATGGAAGAGTTCCAGCTCTATCACTTACTAGCCATAGGATCTTAAGCAAATAATTTGACCTCTTCAAGCCTTTGTTTTCTCTTCTGTACACTGGGGATAAGGTTATGAATTCCCAAGGTTGTTCTAAGAATGAATCAGATGACTCAGCACTCAAAAGTGATAATAATATCTAAAACTAAGGTAATAATAATAGTGATAATAGGAACTGTTTGTAGAAAATGCCCGCTGAAAGGCAATCATTCAACTGAACAAAACCTGATAGGATCAATTGTTTCTATTTTTTTCATTTAATTTTTCATTTGTATCTGCTTTACTGCCTCTTTATCTGGTGTTGCATTGTAATCCAAATGCCCAACAGGCTGTCCACTGAGCTATTGTGAGATTTCACAAATGCCTAGTATAATTCTATAGAGTATTAAAGAAGAAAAAGTGAAAATTATATTTCCATGAAGGCAGCCACACAGTCTCATCAATGCTAAATAATTAACCAATATTTCTTGACAGAGAAAACCATGAGTCACTTTAACGAGTGGCCACAGGAGTTTGTGTATTCTCCTTTTTTCCGGTTTTTTTTTTTTTTTTTTTTTTTTTTTTTAGAGATGAGAGCTTTCCTTGCCTGGTGGGCTTAGCACGGATCTACATAAGAGGCAGAGATCTGAACCAGTCATATGTCTTATAAGTATCTCTTCTAAGTTTTCTTCTGTAAGAGCAAGTACTTTTTCACTGTTACACTCTTGGAATGATGTCCAAGACAACCTATCCACTAATGCTTGCTTTCTCCAGCTTATCTGCAGACTACAATTATTTCAATCACAGTTGTTACCACAGTAGAATTAGTGTTCATATTTGTTACCAACTTTTATGTAATAAATCGGAGTTAAGCTACTATATAAAACAGAGTCTTTCCAAACAAGTATTGCTTGATTTTAGTTTTCACTAAACTGTCTGAGGAATCATGACCAACCAGTTCTACTCACTCATTCCGCTTCCTCCACTGATTCTAGCCATCCCCCCAACCTTTCGTTTTTAGGAAACTCTTATCTATCTAGAAGAGGAATAGGATGGAGTAGATTATCCAAATAGCACTAAATGCATATGCATTCATGCACATATACCAGAAGACAGAGTGAAAGTTCTTCGAGGACAGGGTCAATGAGCCATGTATAGGTATGGAGTGGTTCATGTGGGTGGGCACCCACACAACATGTATACACACAAACATCCACAGCCTCCCTGCACAAATATATGCTGTCCGCCCAACCCCAATCCCACCCTGGGACCACCCACAAAACAGGACAGCCTAGATGAGGTGATTAGAAATGGGGGAAAGGAAGAAGAATAGAAGTCCTAGGTCTGAATGGAGAGCTGAGAATCTGGACACAAAGCCTGGCGTGGGGAATGGAACCTCTGACCCCTGGATCCATACTCCTGTCACATCTATGGGAATTTAGTCCTAGGGAAGCAAGAATAGACTATTCATGTGACCACCACTTTCTGCTTCCTATGCCTTTTTTTGGGATATTAAATATTGCCACCTATGTGCTGGGAGGCTGATAAACAATCATCTATAACCAGGGATAGCCAACAACCCCTAGCCATTGGGGAGCAAGGACCTGGAGCTCACATTTCTGAAAGAGAGGGCATCCTAGAGAAAGTAACTCAGGGTACAGTTTCAAAGCACTTCATATCAAGGCTTCCCAAATAAGAAGCCCTCATATTCATATAGGGGATGGCAGAGGCTCCTAAGAGAAAATAAGAGCTCTCTATTTGTCAAAGGCTGGCCAATCAGGGCACGGTTGGGCAGGTAGGTTGGTACTCCCATAGCATTAACAGATTTTCAAATCACTGTAGGACTTCTTTAGGCTGTTACTAGATGCAGACTTCAAAATTCTGTCTGAACCTTCTCCAGATGTTTGCCTTGGACTCTCTGGGCCTCCCCTGGTCATCTCACCAGTCCCCTACTTAGCTTATGCCTTATACTCCCTTTTCTTGCCATCCTCCCTGGCTTTGACATAGCCCTGTCATACCTGGATGGCATGACCCTAGCAATGGCACCTTGCTGTGGGTCTCCCTGCAAGGATTTGGAGTAAAGAAGCTAAAACTATTGAATCCACAGCTAGAACCAGCCTGTTTCTGGGTTCCAGACTGGCAGTTGGGGATAATGAGATGCCTAAGATGTATCTCTCTCTTGTTCTGAACCTTAGTGTTTCAGCCAGTAGCCTAAGAGGTTTATTACAGTTCCAACTCTTGTACCTCTCGGCCACATCTGCACTCAAGCAGAATGGCACACAAGTACCTCAGTAGGGCGCTCAAGGTCCACACTAACAAAGAGTACCGATGCTGACAACCTGCTGATACTGAAAGTAGGAAGCCTGAGAACATCTGGGAAAAAAATAATTATGTAAAATATAATTGCTCCATTTATCTGCTGCTTCACTTTGACAAACAGACAACAATGTCACATAAAACTATTTAGTCACCACAAGGACACCAGCTTATTTAAAGTTACACATGAATTTATATGTGATGCTGACGGATAATTATAATAGCTTAGTTTCTAACATCTTGAAGTTTTGTTGTTGTTGTTGTTGCTGTTCAGGAATTTTTTTTTTTTTTTAAGAAGACGCAGAGAGAGACCTGGTACAAGTCTTTCTGACATCTGGCATAGAAAACAATTATACCTTTATTGCACAAGGAAATAAAATAGCTGTGTCTTAGCTCCGTCTTTGGCTGACAGCTGAGGCCTGGAAGTTTTGTAAGTTTTCCTATTTAGGAATTTTGTTGAGAGCCCAGCAGCCTCACGGCCAAAACGGAGTGTCTGAGATGCTGCTGATTAGAAGTCATGGGTCTGCTGAGTACAAGGCTGGAGTCACTCCTTAGGAATGTCATAAGCAACCTGGGCAGTAGAAACCAACATCACCATGGAAAATCAGACACGATGAGTTACCTTTAAAACAAACTATCATCATTAACAGGGAAAATGGCAATGACTTATTAGCCCCTATGATTACACAATCATATCTTCAAGTATGCACACTTTTCATTTCCTTCTTGACAACTTCATGAAAGTAATGTCTCATCTCCTGGAACATTTCTTTTCCTTTTTTTTTTTTTCTTTCCCTTTTGCTTCTAATTAACATTGAAAATCATTTATGTATCAAAATTTGGTTTCCCCTGCCCACGTTTCAGAAATAATAAATAGCTGGCCGAGTGTGGTGACTCACGCCTGTAATCCCAGAACTTTGGGAGGCCAAGGTAGGCAGATCACCTGATGTCAGGAGTTTGAGAGCCACCTGGCCAACATGGTGAAACCCCATCTATACTGAAAATACAAAAATTAGCTGGGAGTGGTGGTGAACACCTGTAGTCCCCGCTACCCAGGAGGCTGGGGCAGGAGCATCATTTGAAGATTTTGAAGAGGTTGCAGTGAGCCAAGATCACACCACTGCACTCCAGCCTGGGCAACGGGGTGAGACTCTGTCTCAAAAAAAGAAAAGAAATAATAAATAGCTATTTCCATCATATCAATGACATTGAATATAGACTAGACTTTTGAATATAAATTTGGAAAGAAATATGATGAATCACATGCCCAGTGGGGTGAAGTGTCTTTCTCCTCGCTTCCTCCTGCAGGTCCTTGTTTAATTTTATTGTCCTATCTTTGAACTTCTCTAGAGACGTTTTCCCTATCATTGTAAAAACATCTCTGTGAGAGGCCGAGGATGGCCCCAGGAAGCTGATTTCTTACGATTTTCTCTTCTGTCTCTGTGAATGGATCTCTGTATCCCCACTTTCTGTTGGGCTTCAGAAATCCTTTCATTTTATGAGGAATCACTGTGTTTTTTCTGGGAAAGAGTAATGGGTCTCTGTACTGAAGAATCTCACAAAAGAGAATCAGATGTTTCCGTTGCCAAGCCCCCAGATGAAAGTGCTCATAAAATAAGAATATGTCAACGTGCTGGGCAGGATCGGCTGCCTGCACAGGTCTGTACTGTAATTCCATTTAAGCTCCTTTCAAAAACGGAAATGCTCCCATTCAAAAGATCTTTTAACTGGTTACCAAAAGAACACGCTATGAAATTCTAAGCAAAGTCCATTTTAATAGAATATATAGATAGGGTATGTTTAATAGAATAGGAGGAAAAAAGGAGTGTGGGAAGAGCTTCAATATACTAGGACCCAGATAGTAGAAGATCAGATTTCATGAAGAAACATAAAAATAAGATAAGAAGCATTCAGCTTTGTTTCATTCAGACTGCTTAGTGCCTAGTCTTGGGCTAAGGGATGCTGACAAGCTAGTATCATCCAGAATTCTCTAGGAACTGTTATTCCTACCCTAGGTTTATCACAGCTTGGGATGCCTCGCCTTTCATTTTTCTCAGTTTACAACCAAGGCAGGTCTAAAATGTACAGTATCTATTTGAAATGACAAAACAAAACAAAAAAAAAATCAGTAAGAAAACAGATCCTGACAGTTGTGTTTATAAAAGTCCATTCTGAGAATACAACAAAGAAGTACACAAGTTTAAAAAAAAATAAGGAAAAGAAAGCACTTTTAAAGTAAGTCATTAGACAGCCCTAAGGCAAAAAATATATATTTCAAGAAGAGAAAATGATCACAATTTACAAATCAATGATGTTGAATGCAGTGCCAACATGCTTTAATAAACGCGATATTTCTTTCTAGTAGTACCATTTTACTTCTTTTAAAGTTGAATTAATGGTTTTCCTAAACACGATACACTATGAGAAATATCAATAATTGCATTTCCTGAGGCATTTAGCCCAAGAGGTGCTTTTTAAAAGTATATCTATTTATTTAGATATTTGTTAGATCTAAGCAAAATCAAATCAGGTAACATTATTCAGAAAGACATGAAAGGGTATCATCATCCTGGTCACTTGGTGCACACCCGTGTGGAGTTAGGAACATGTAGGACTGATGATCAAGTAGGTTGTTACTTGGGAAACTGGCCCTAGCTTCTAATTCTTTGTCATTAGTCTTTGCTCAGCATAAACCTAAAAACGGGAGATTTATTTCTCTCTTTTCCAATGTCCTAGTCTTGAATTGTCAAGGGACAGTGTGGCCTTTGTGATATCACAGCAAACTGAGGGCCCACAGGGATGATCCAGGAGAAGCCTCAGGCCCAGTGGTTCAGTGTATTAGAATGCTCGCTGCTTTAACTCATGCATGCGTCCAGTGCTCACCACATTCAGGGCCATCAGGGAAAGCACGTCAACATGCACGGGCAGTGCAGGAAAGGAATCTGGTTAACCTGGAGGCGACAACCGAAAGGGGGAGGTTGCATCATGCAATGAAAAACCACAGCTTGGCCTTAGCTGCCATGCAGAAAGGACCTACATCAAAGAGTCTGCAGTGCGGCTCCTGGGTAAGAGTCGATATGAGAGAGGTGAGTTACTTCAGCAATGAGAGACACAGGCAGAAAAAATGTTCAAACCACTCTAAACAGAACACTGTACAGAGCGCTGGCATTACACGCGAGAAGAGGCAGCTTTGGGGACGAGGAGGGGCGAGACAGAGGGAAGGTGAGGACAGAACTGGTCGTTACTCAGTGAAATGGCTTCCCTGGCCATCCTTTCATATGTATGTATTTTTATAATGTATTTCACTTCAACAAATAACCTCATGAGAGTTTTTAACGTCAACCATAATTGTTAAGATGTTATGAAAATTCAGGAGAAACAAGGCATCAGTTACATAAAGATACACACCATGGTTTCCTGTAGTTACAGTTCATTATAGAAGCAGAGCTGAAGCTGGTCAGATAAATAAGAGACAGTTAAGTGCCAACATCCTTAATACTTTGGTTACAGAGCTCATGATGACTCTCAAGGCGTAACATAGTGTTGAAGGAACTCACAGTCATGAAAGCTCAGGTGGTGCAAGGGTAGGGACTCTATGCATCTATACCCCTGAAAGCCATTTATAACCCTGAAGTTAACCACGCTCTCAAGTGGAGCCATCTTTTCTTCATCTCAGCACGAATGGCAGGTGAACAGTGAACTCACCCCATACATATTGACCATTTAGCAGAACCCTAGTTACAGGTAAGAGTCTCAAAGGTATTTCTTATCAAAATCAATTCATCAGCAAAAAGCATATATATGTGAGATATATATATATATATATATATATCAACATTTTTCTTAAAGGAGTAATAATACTGTTTTAAATTCATCAAGCTTCACTCTACTATCAAGGCTACACTGGATATCTAAAAACTACTTTCCTGTAAACTCCCTGCTTAATATAAGGCCCGTTATCATTTTTTCTTGCCTCTTCTGCCTTTTGTGATCTCTGGTACATTGAACACAGCTCAGAAAATGGTACGTTCTAGTCCTAACTCACAATTCCTGCCTCCTAGTTCTGATGGGGAAGAACAAGCCCCAGGCTTATAAATTACTCCTTCTAAAATGTTTTCCAGGAGCTCAGCCTTCTGATTCCCTGTGTGTATATGACTGAAGCCTTGATAGGGAACTTAGGTCCAGTGTGAATGAGCAGTGCACTACCTCCACCTTCCACGCTCAGTGAGACCTTAACAGACCCACTGAAACTTGAGCACCAGCCAGATCACACGGATGAATGCAGGAGAAGGGAAACACAGGATTCCTCCTGACACTACCTTCCTCATTCCTTGAGATGCAGCTGTTTCCACTTGATCACAATTTATTCTCTCTTATAGATTAAAAACTCAAAGGCTTAGTTGAATGACATCTTTTCAACAGGATTATCTTTTTGAACAAAAACATAATAGTCTGTATATTCATTCAACAAATGTCTCTGAGATTTTTTCTTTGGTGACAGGCACTATGCTGGTTTTGGAGACATATAATTCAATAAAACATGATTCTTGCTCTGGAGTAGTTTTCCATTTAGCAGAGAAGTCTTCCCAGATTTTAATTTCTGGCAGCAGATATGCAAGAGTAGCTTGTTTAAAAATTCTACTGATTACCTTGTACTACCTTGGATATTTAATAGTGCTGTGCCTCAGTGTCCTCATTTATAAAATGTAAATGATACCTACCTCCTGGAGTTGTTGAGAGAAATAAATGAGTTAGTAAATGTGAACTGCTTTGTTAGTGGCCAGCACATGGTGGATACTATGTCAGTGGTAGCTATGATCAGTAGTACTCAGATACAAGTAAGCAGCAAGGGACTCTGGAAGCAGAAGATCGCCTCTGTCTAACTTTTGCAGTAGGCCTTGAGTGAGGATTAGAAACCCATCAGGGTGAGAAGGCAGGGGAAGGGATGGAAGCAGAGGGCTAAGCTTGGGCAGAGAGATGAAAGCACAGAGAACACAGTGCATTCTGGGAGTAGAAGGACACCTCATATAGAGCCTAAGTAGATGGTAAGGTTGGCAAGAAACAAGGCCAGACCGGAGACTGTGAAGCATCTGTGTGCCCTGGAAGTATGCCTGCTCTTTATCCTATAGGAAATAGGGAGTTGATAGAAGTTTATTTATTTTTATTTTTATTTATTTAGTTTTTGAGACAGAGTCTCGCTCTGTCACCCAGGCTGGAGTGCAGTGGCGCAATCTTGGCTCTCTGCAACCTCTGCCTCCCAGGTTTAAAGCGATTCTCCTGCCTCAGCCTCCCGAGTAGCTGGGACTACAGGCGTCTGCCACCATGCCTGGCTAATTTTCATATTTTTGGTAGGGATGGGGTTTCACCATGTTGACCAGACTGGTCTCGAACTCCTGACCTCAGGTGATCCGCCTGTCTTGGCCTCCCAAAGTGCTGGGATTACAAGCATGAGCCACCGCGCCTGACCTGATAGAAATTTAAATTTTATCCTGTCTTGTAGCAAGTTAATTCTGGGGACAACATAGAGAAGGAATTCGAAGCAGAAGGTTGTGAAGATAGAAGTCAATTAGTCAAATTAAATCCCCAAGGAAAAAAGTAACCTATCCACATACTAAGATGAGCATCATTGTTGCCATATAATTACAGTATCTTAATATCCTGGGAAATACTCCTTCTTCAGCCTGCTGCTGTCAGGGTTCTTTAGGCAGAGGAGATTAAGCCCACAGTATCACTGAAGCAATTTCCTAAACCACATGGTTCTCTGTCCTACCACGGCCCCCATGTCTATTGCAGGAATCTGTGTCACGGAGAAACGACAGTACACGTCTCTTAATCTCCTGGGGGGAAAAAAAAAAAAAACCACCGTAGTAAGAAGCTGTTCTTTCTGCTATTTGGAGAGCAGTCTCTAAATTATAGTCAGAATTGACATAAAATGAACGTATTTCAGTACCTCAAATAGTGATACCTGGACGTAGTAGACACATGCCAACAATTATAGACAACAGATTATAGACAAATTGTATACAGATTATAGACAAATTGTACATCACACCTAGGCACATAGAAAAATTACAGTGAACACTTCTGCTGCATCCACTATTAATTACTTAAAGAACTTGGTTAGTCATACCATCAAGCCATCATACTTAGCTGCCTTTAAGTATCCATCCAACCCTGTGCACAGTTAGGATTTCATGAGCATGTTGGAATGGTGTTCTCTCTCAGAATCCTGATCTTTAGATTTAGATGTCCTTAGTTTCCAGAGGGCTGCCCGAAAGTATGAATCCTGGGGTGTGCAGGGGATGGGGCGGGGGGTGAGGCTTTCTTTTGGCAGGAGTTGACAAGAGGAAAGATGCCATTTTCAGGTAATGTGCTTTCTCTTTAAAAAGTGACCAAGTGTGTTTGATGGTCACTTAGCTCAATTTTAACCATGGTGGGAGCTCTGTACCCTATGTTGATAAATCAGAAACAGGAAAGTTCTGCCTGTGTGCTGCTGTGACCATGCGGTCATACTTGTTTGGTGGATTTCCATTTGTTTCAAGTCCATTCTAGTTTGAAGTTTCCATGAAGCCAGGCCAAGTGTACAAATGCTAACACGGGGAAAACGAACCCTCTACACATGGACTTACAGAGAAGACAATACACTGCTCGGAAAAGGATACACAGGCTGAGATTCCCTAAAGTGGCAGCCACCTTGCTGCTCAGCAGACACTCAGGGAGATGCTCCAGGCAGCAATCACTCAGCAGGAAGGCATGCTGGAGAAGGACCTCACTTCAAAGGACAGTAGAACAGGCCTAAGTGCTGGGATTACAGGCGTGATGCACCGTGTCCAGCCTAAAATTAGTATTATTTTAAAGTTCACACGTGTGACCTTATAAAAATGTTGGTGCTTATTTTTAAGTTATTTCTTTTTCTTTTTAAAATTCAGTTTCTCACCAGAGAGTTTCATTGTGCTGATGGAAGAGTTCTGTATATTGACTGGGAAGGTAATAAAACAAATCTACACAGGATAAAATGTCTTGGATCTATACATAAAAAAAGTGCTTGTAAAAACTGGCAAAACATCTGTACTTGAGTTTACAGCAATGCGCTAATGTCAATTTCCTGGTTTTGACAACACCATGCATGCCTATGTAGTGTCAGGCCTCTGAGCCCAAGCCAAGCCATCGCATCCCCTGTGACTTGCACGTATACACCCAGATGGCCTGAAGTAACTGAAGAATCACAAAAGAAGTGCAAATGCCCTGCCTCGCCTTAACTGATGACATTCCACCACAAAAGAAGTGAAAATGGCCGGTCCTTGCCTTAAGCGATGATATTATCTTGTGAAATTCCTTTCTTGGCTCACCCTAACTCAAAAAGTCCCCCCACTGAGCACCTTGTGACTCCCACTCCTGCCCACCAGAGAACAACCCCCTTTGACTGTAATTTTCCTTTACCTACCCAAATCCTATAAAACGGCCCTACCCTCATCTCCCTTCGCTGACTCCTTTATCGGACTCAGCCCGTCTGCACCCAGGTGAAATAAACAGCCATGGTGCTCACACAAAGCCTGTTTGGTGGTCTCTTCACACGAACGACATGTAGCATATAGCACTATCATGGGGAAAGCTTGGAAAGGACACAGAAACTCTGTCCTGTTTTTGCAACTTCTTGTGAATCTTAAAGTTTGAATTTTAAAAAACAGTTATTCTCCTGTTTGGTTTTACTGTAGCCAGATGTCAGGCTAGTGGTCTATTTCTGGTGATATGAGTCTCTGAATGTCTACAGACTGATTTCTTTAACAAACATTTACTCAGCACCTATTATAGGTACAATACTGTGTTCAATTCCAAAAGATGTAAAAGAGGGATAAGAAACCACAGTGATACAAATCAATATTAACTATCTTAATTCCTTTCTCAAAGGAGTGCTAATTGAGGCAAACACATCATTTACCTACTGCACAAATTCTCAGAGACAATCCCCCAAGATAATCAGCTGTCAATAAATGTAGGTCGTTAATGTAATAAGCAAGCTTCTAGAATTAACCCACAGTAATCTCTTCAGGTAAGCAGATGTCGGGTAACAAACTGTGCTGAATAATGCAACTGATACGATGATGACTGTCTTCCTTCACATACAGTTGGTGCAGGCTAAGCCATCTTTTTCCTTAGTTTTTCAGTCCCTGTGTTGTCCTTCCCAGAACTCAGTGCCCACCGCACTGAGAGGCTAATAACTGATACCTGCTTAATGAAGGTGCAGGGTGACACTAAGAACAACTTAGATTTAAGAAAACAACTGAAAAGGCTTCAAGAATGAATGTCTAACTGGTGGAATTTCAGGTACATTGCAAGTTAGAAGAGGAGATGTTTTGGAGTATAGGTGTATTTACAGCCCTCTCAAACTCACCCAAGGATGGCCATCTACCACTCTCTCTACTAAAATAAGTTGTCATGGGCAATTATATTGGAAGTAAAGTCAAGGCCAAATGAGGCAGTAAGGATGGATCCTTAGAATGCCAAAGACTTTGCAGGGAACATATCAACAGTTTTTATCATTCTGAGAAGCTCTCTCTAACAGTAACAAAAGGAAAACGGAGAAATGTGCAAAGAATAAAATCTCCTGGAATTCAAGCCTCAGCAAATGAATACCCAGGAAGAGCCAATTCAATCCTTCCTGAAATAGAAGATGTGTCACTGCTGTTAACCTGACACCGTTATTACCCGCAAGTGGCTCGGGCTTTTAAGAAGTCTGGAAGTCCCACCTTTTTCTTGCTGTTTAAAGGATAAACAACTAGAACAGCTCAATCTGGTAATGAATGAATTTTTCAAAGCATTCCCCAAAGAGCTGGGAAACTCCTGCTATGAAGAAAGGTCCTATCCGAATTCCAATAATTTTTAAAGAAGTTTTGTAGCAGTGGAAGACGGAAGACTCCCAGAAATATTGACATCTGTAAGAATGAACAGCAGCTAAGAATGGACAGGCTGCTGCATTCACTCCTCTATTTCACACCCATGCTATTCCCTTGCAAGTTCTTACTCACCCGCCTTTGAACACTCAACTCAGTGGCTGCCTCCTCCAGAAAGCCTCCCCTGATCCTCCTCCTGCCCAGAGGTACCTGGCCTTTTTCTAGGCTTTTCTTCCTGGGTGCTTTGTTGTGGCGCTCATCACTCATGAAGTGGTAACTTACTTGTTTGCGTTATCTGTCTCCCTTCCCTGCTAGACTGTGAGCTCCTGAGGGGAGAGCCTTGGTGTTTTGTGTCTGGGTTTCCATCATCATGGTACCTGCAAAATAGGCCCTCAGTACATGTTTAAGGAAGAGGAGAAAAATAAATGAATTGAGGGAGAAAACAGAAAAACCTGGAGGAAACTAATTATAATTCAACACTACCAAGATATTAGTGAAGTCCCATCTCCCAGCAAGGTTTCAAATGGCCAATTCAGAACTTAAATTAGGCTGGGCATGATGGCTCACACCTGTAATCCCAGCAACTTTGGGAGGTTGAGGCGGGTGGATCACTTGAGGTCAGGAATCCAAGCCCAGCCTGGCCAACACAGTAAAACCTCATCTCTACTAAAATACAAAAATTAGCTGGATGTAGTGGCGGGTGCCTATAATCCCAGCTACTTGGGAGGGTGAAGCAGAAGAATCAGGCTGAGGCTGAGGCTGAGGCGGAGGTTGCAGCAAGCCAAGATTGTGTCACTGCACGGCAGCCTGGGGGACACAGCGAGACTCCCTCTCAGGAAAAAAAAGAAAAAAAGAAAGCCAAGAAAGCCAGAAAGCCAGGAAGGAAGGAAGGAAGGAAGGAAGGAAGGAAGGAAGGAAGGAAGGAAGGAGGAAGGAAGGAAGGAAGGAAGGAAGGAAGGAAGGAAGGAAGGAAGGAAGGAAGGAAGGAAGGAAGGAAGGAAGGAAGGAACTTAAATTATATGACAATTATGTAAGTTACAATATTACTACAATCCCTAGAGGATGAGGTGCATTCAAAGGACTGATTTGTGGACTCCTCCCATGTTCCAGGAGAGTTTCATGTTATCTCACCTCATGTGTGCAAGAAGAAGAATGGGAATGACCTTGGAGGTAGCAAGATTCACCACTCAGCAAAGCCATTTGACCTTACTAGCCATGAGAGGTCCAAGCCCTGAGAAGGCTGTGGGAGAGTTACAATTCCATAGGAGAGTCTCCCCGAGGGCATTCGATTTCTCAGTCATTAGGCATCACAAAATCTAAATGCTTAAAACTAAATCAAAAGTTATTCCTCTAAAACTAATGAATATGCACTTTTCTCCTTCTATGAGGGTTATCTTCTATAACTGGGAAGCCAAGATTGAAATGGAGTTGCCCCTATAAACATCATAAACTTAATCAGGGAAGAAGAAAGGGAAAAAACAAAACAAAAATAAACCAAGCTTGTAGCACATTCAGCATTAAGCATGAGGTCAGCTCACTCTCTGACCTGCTCCTCCTCAACATGGTTTGGTGCCTATTGTCCTAAGAATCATATAGACCCTGTCATAAGATAACAGCTCCCCTTAAGCACTCTATAGATAACAACTTGAAATTATGAAAATGTTATGTTTTCCCTGTGAGATAGTCTTTCAGGTCCTGCATACCAGTGAAACTACTACATCAGCTGATTTGAATGAAGGACCCCACTGGTGGACCCAAGGAAGGTCTAAGGAACACCACAAGAGCTGACTCACCAAAGAACACAATTTCCACAGCTTGATTATTTAATCCCCCTTCCCCCATCAGTCAACAACCCCCAATTTTCCAGCCCATCACCCTCCATGATCTGAAAAACCACAGCCCAGAACTCCTCCAGAAAGATGAATTGAGGCTCTCCTCCCTTCTCCTCGCTTGCTGCCCTGAAATAGTTAAACTCCTTCTCTGCTGCAATCCTGCCGTCTCAGGGTAATGGATCTGTTACTATGCAGGGGCACACAAAACTATTGTTTCTTACATCAGAAATAATACACAGAGCCCCAATTTGTTCTTCTCCCTTGCTTCAAATGATATATTTTTATGTGCTCTAGGCTCAGGAAGCTGGACCCAACTTGACACAAAGCATACTAGGAGCAAAGCTAAACTCTAGAGATGTGTGCCTATCAGACGGGAGGAAGTCAGCTCAGGTTTCTCCTGCTGATTCCATTTCTCCAGGAAAGCCACCCAAGAAATCAAGTGTTCAAGCAACAATGGGAAAAGATGAATTAAAATGTCCACATAATAATACATGGATGAAGAGGAGTGTGGGTGAGGATTTTAACCCAGAGGGTCTCCTGGAGAGTAATTCATCTTACTGGATATAAACTACCTGCTCTAATTTTCCAAGTAGTCTGAATATATTTAAACCTCAAAAAACATAGTAATTTTTAATGTAGTCTTAGATTGATAAAGGTGTTTCTTACAGTTATTTACTCCAATGCTGCACATACGATGAAGATTCCATTAGGGAGTCCCTCTGAACCAAGCATTTAAATCACTTAATGTTAACTTTCTTTGATTTGTCCTCTGAAATCAGCATAGATTTTGATAACCTGCTCCTTCTAGTCATCACTCTCCCTAAATATAAATCAATTTTTAAAAATCAGGATGATTTTTTAAAAGTCTATGAAATTGTAAAATTTGTAGAGTTATCACTAGCTTCTGAAGTGACATGCTCTGTGTAGGCAATTCTACAAAGACTATTTGTAACTATGGAGCTAATAGTATAGAAGCAATGATGTAAAACTGTAATATTTGTTTATTATGAGCAACACAAAAATGGAATGAATCAATGCACCACTCTCGCTCAAATGAATCTATGGACAACATGACAGTATGGTGTGAACAGAACAAAATAAAACCATTGAGAGGTTCCATTTGCAAATAAGCCCATTTCCCCATAAGGCGGGGGAACATTCGTTTAATTTAAAGCTCAAAAACAATCTCTTTGCATACAAAATACTTTTCCTCGTTAAAAAATTATAAGTGCTAAGACAATTAAATTAATACAGCATCACCATTGTTTGAAACTGAAAAAAAGAGGTTTAACTAATCTCATTGTGTTCTAACTCACTGTTAAATCAACAAAAGAGTTTGAAAATTTGTCAACCTGACATTGTAGTCATTGTTTTTCTATTTAGTAGAGATGTTTAAGAATTCACTGAGTAGTGTTGTAGAAACAGGACAAGGACTTAGACAGTCACTGGCCTGGAATAAGGGCCCATTAACTGTTACCTGTTGTTGTTGTTGTTAAATGTAAAGCCATGCACCAAGCTACTATCTGCTCTTGGTTTTTCGTCTAACTGCAAACTGGACCTCTTTTGCCTCTACGTAAGTTTCTTACCACTCGTATCTCTCTCCCTTTCCCTCTGAGCTCTAACCATACTCATCCTCTTTCTGTTTCTTCAACTCTCCAAGTTTTTGGCCATCTCCACTGGAATGCAAGGCCCATAAAAGCAGAAAACACATGTGTTTTGTTCATTGTTTCACCAAAACCTACACTAGTGCCTGACACAGAGTAAGTATTCAATAAACTTTGCTAAACAAGTAAATAAATAAATGGAGAGCCAAAGGAAGGAATAAAGGGAGGGAGGTCTTAGTTCAATCTCACTAAGATTAAGTCTATGGTCAATATTAGTTTGCTAGTGTTTCCTTTATCAAACCATTCTTATTACTAGCACCAGGCTGCTCTCACCTCACTTCCTATGTCTATGTGATTTTTTTGTACTCACAAAAAGGATTTTCCTCTCTTGCATTCCAACACAAGGAGTCCCTTGACAATTTAATATTATATAATATATGCACCTGGAAAGATGTTTGACTAATTTTTGACTTACACTTAACTACATATGTCCGCTTTCACTTGAAGGCAAAATGGAACATTTCCTTGACAATTTTCTTTCTAGATTATGTGAAGAAGAAATTGATAGTCTTGTCCCATGTTAATCCAAAGCTCTTCTGATTACAAAAATTTAATAGAGGATTGTCCCTAAACAAACTTTAATGCCACACTTAAAGTATGCTTAAAATGACAAACTTGTTCTGCATTCTATACATATTGGAATATAACACACTGCATAATTTACAGGTTAAGAAAATGGACTCCGGATTCAGACGAGGGGTTCAAACTCTAGTTCCTATTGCTAACCGTGTGGACATTGAAACCTTCTGAGGTGATCTTTCTTCATGAAGCAAATAAAGAAAATCATAGTAGTGCTACTAAGTAGAATAATAAGTTTGTAAAAGGCTTATCATGGCACTTTGCACATAGTAAGTACTCAATAAATACAGAAGCTGCTTGTAGACTTAGAGAGAGCAAACTAGAACCGAGGTCAGAATCCCCTAATGATAGGCAGGCAAGCCAGTACCTGAACTAATGAACATCTGGTAGAGACTCGCTGAATGAATGGCTGCTAGTGGTGACTGACTGTGTGACAGCCTTTCCCTCTCTTCCTCACTAATTACTAGCACCTCTTATTACTAGCTCCTCTGTTCAGGTTTTCTTTTCCTACACTGATGTGATGTACTCTGTAGAATCCCTTTCCTTGAGCCTGTGATAGCCAAAATTGCATGCCTACCATAAATGCTTAATTAGGTAAAATGCCTTTGTAAGACTCTGATGCTAGTTCCTGCTCACACTTTTCTACCTCACTACAATCCACTTTAATCTTTGCGTTGGCATTTCTGTTTAGAAGAGCAAACCAGGAATGACGGCTCTGGGCCGAGAATCTGGAATGCAGATTATAACTGCTCGGCAAGTTCGCTTGCTTTGTGTAAACTGGCTGCACTTCTTTTGTCCTCATTTGGAAAATAGCTTTGGCTGCTTGATATTGCCACATCTTCCGTTTTACACATTCTCAGTTTCTGACAAGAAAAGTAGAGTGGAATGCCACACTGTTGCAAATCTGCAGATACGCATCAGCTTAACCTTATTTGTTCTGGTGGATTTTTGTAGATGAGAATGAATATTTGGGCTGCAAAATTCCAGCTTGATTCCCTTCTCTTGGTTCCAATTTTCCAGGGTTTGTTTGCTCAAATGCCCAATGTAACAGCACTACTCTATTCTAGGGGCCACCTTCCACTGCTATGGGTTGACCTCAACAGGCATTAAACCTGCATGCAGAGCCAGGTATGGTGGCACATGCTTATAATCCTGGCTCGAGACTGCAGTAAGTTATGATCACAGAACTCCGGCCTGGGCAACATAGCAAGACCTTGTCTGTAAAAGTAAATGATAAGTAAATAAAACATTTTAAAAACCTGCATATAGAAATGAAAGCCCATGATAGAAGAGCAAAAAAATCAAATGCAATCCTGGAGCTATGCAGAAACCAAAGGACAGATGAATATGTCTAGATTAAAGCTCTTTAGCATCTACTGTCCATCTTATGGGATTCCACAGACAAACATACAGTAGAAAAGCCCAAAATAAAATGGCTTAATTCTATATTTAAAACTATATTTTTTCCTTATTTGTGTTATTGCAGTTATGTAGACTATTAGTTTTTCATGCACAGGCAAGAGCTAACCAAATACACTGATTCCCCAATGTGACCCTCTATCGCATCAAGACCTATTTTTATAGTAGTGTAAGTACACGCACCAACTATTATGTGTCCTTATGAAGTAATCGTCATCCTGTCAACTGCTGTAAGATCCTGGGAAAGTTGCTGAGCAATGCTGGTGTTCTATGGTTATGCAGTACTTGGCCAAGCTCAGTGGGTAATTTATCCTAAGTATATATATATATATATATGCTTAAATGGCACCTACCAATTATCTCTCTTTGGAAGAGTGCAAGTGTAGCATGCCCACTCTCCCAGATGTGTGCACACTACTGCCTCCACAGAACTGTCCCATCGCCTCTTCTCTCTAGAAGCTCTGGGTTAGTCCTTTCTCTAGGCACAGAAGCAGCTGAGTGAACTCTGTGCCTAGGGCAGCTGTCACTGTTCTTTTCTCACCTCTAGGAGTTACAACAGAGAAAACCTATTCTCCAGAAAAAGACTACCCTCTACAACGTCTTCATAGGAAAAAAAAAGTCACACCTGTGACACAGCCCCAAGTTTTTGAATTCTTATAGGCACCTCGGATCAAAACTACTCAGTAACCTGAGGTAATGGAAAAGAAAAACAACAGAGTATGACATTTATTCATGTACCAAATTCTTGGTTTCTCACCTATTAATTTTTGGTCTCACAAATTTTGCTGGAACAGAACATGATAGAGTACTGGCTCTAAAGTTCTAGGTTCAGATAACAAATTCAAAAGGGGTTTAGGAAACTAATCCAAGGGAGAATCATAAATTTGAAACTTAACATGGACTCTTGTTCTCCACAGTAAAATATATTGTACTACCATTTTTCATACAAATGATCAAAGAAACCAAGAGTTGGCTCTTCGAAAGAATATACAAGAATGCTAGCTGGGCGCAGTGGCTCAAGCCTGTAATCCCAGCACTTTGGGAGGCCGAGACGGGCGGATCACGAGGTCAGGAGATCGAGACCATCCTGGCTAACACAGTGAAACCCCGTCTCTACTAAAAAATACAAAAAACTAGCTGGGCGTGGTGGGGGGCGCCTGTAATCCCAGCTACTCGGGGGCTGAGGCAGGAGAATGGCGTAAACCCAGGAGGCGGAGCTTGCAGTGAGCCGAGATAGTGCCACTGCACTCCAGCCTGGGCAACAGAGCCAGACTCCATCTCAAAAAAAAAAAAAAAAAAGAATGCTAGACAGCTGGCCAGATTAACAAAAAAAGAGAGAAGATTCAAATAAGTGCAATCAGAAATGACACAGATGACATTACAACTGATCCCACAGAATGACAAAAGATTCTCGAAGACTATTATGAATACCTCTATGCATACAAATTAGAAAATCTAGAGGAAATGGATAAAAAACATACAACCTCTCAAGATTGAACCAGGAAGAAAGTGAAAACCTGAACAGACCAATAACAAGCTCTGAAATGAAAAAAAAAAAAATTTAAAAAAGTAAAAAAAAACCTACCAACCAAAAAAAAAAAAAAAGTCCCAGATCAGATGGGTTCACAGCCAGATTCTACCAGATGTGCAAGGAACTGGTACCAATCCTACTGCAACTATGCCAAAACATTGAGGAGGAAGGGCTCCTCCCTGATGCATTATATGAAGCCAGCATCATCTTTATACCAAAAGATGGCAGAGACACAACAAAAAAAGAAAATTATTAGGCCAATATCCCTGATGAACATAGATGCAAAAATCCTCAACAAAATACTGGCAAATCAAATC